>NC_139718.1:38539919-38651891 GCF_964188405.1 Protomyctophum parallelum | reverse complement strand
TACCGCAAGAGTTCCTCATGGGTGCTCTCTCTCTCTCTCTCTCTCTCTCTCTCTCTCTCTCTCTCTCCTCACTCTCTCAGACTGACTCAGTATGCTTTATTGGCATGAATGTCAGATGAATAGCATTGCCAAAGCGTCAAGGATAATACAATTCAATAACAAGGTGTGCGTGCGTGCGTGCGTGCGTGCGTGCGCAGTATTACTATACTTGTAAGGGCCAAATGTCCCAGCATGTGAGATATTATGAGGACAGATTTCCTGGTCCTCAGAGGAGAACGGACGTTTTAGATCAGGATTTATTCAGGAGATTTATCATCAGAATATTACACCTGATTTATATTTGCACATTTTGTAGGTTCCATGCTCAACAACATGTCTTTGGTTTGTTTGTTTTTCACTTACAAGATAATAAAAAAAAAAAAAAAAAATGTGAAGGAGAATGCCAATGTGTCAATGTCCCCTCCAGGGGCTTGAGATGCAGACCATAATGGAAAGTCTTTGGTGGTTTATAAGAGAAGCGATTTCAAAATCGTCTTGAATTTGGTGGGAAGACAACTCCCACAGAGGTGTTGGCATCATGTTATGCTTTAGCTATTGAAAAATAGCAGATCTACAAGCTCGTAGCGCGCCACTCGGTGGCGCGCTACGAGCTTGTATAGGTCTGCTATTTTAGAAATGGCATCAGGAGAATCCCATCATTATTTTAGTGGTTGGTGCCAGACATGGTGTTACTGTATGTCTCACTGTGCTTGCCAGAAGAATGGATCTTCTTTTCTCAGAAACCAGTTAGTACCATAAGACTGTAAAGAATATGGACAAAGCGGTCTTATATGGACGTAAAATGAAGCCCGTCAGTCCTTGAACTGTAAGTCGCCATCTTTGTAGATCCGTTTGGGCCCCAGCTGGCCATCGAATCATCACCCGTTGGAAGGTGATGATGGGAGGTAATAATGTTCAGGAGAAATCTTTCTCTCTCTTTCTGTATCTCTCTCTCTCTCTCTCTCTCGCTCAGATGGCAGGGTCATATCCCACATCATTTCCACTTTCTTCTCATCATCCATAAAGAATTCATCACAGTCGGAGGGCCTTTTCGTCTGAACTCTGCGCACGGGGGCTGGCTTGTGGATCTTTATTTGAACTTTCATTCGTTATAATTGTGGGGCCACATCTCCATTACAACTCCCCAGTTGACGTGTCAGTGTTCCTGCCTCAGCACTTAACACCAGTTGTGCCCAACACGTCTCCAGACGTCTTTAGAAGACCCCCTGTAGGGAAATGGTTCAGAACCACTGATATAGAAACATTAGGTTTTTCAGAATACTGTCAGGATTAAGAAGACAAATGATATAAAGCCGGAATCGCCATAATCTATATTATATACTGTATATTTTTTGCTTTGGAATCGTTTGGAATGTAAACACTTTTTATGTGGGTGTTGCGCTAAAATAAATTATCTACAAGTAGATATTGTAGATCAGCTGCAGCATATACAACCCTGAGTCCAACCCAAGTGTAAAATCAGGCATTACGACGTCATCAAGGCCAGCCAAAATAAATCTTTGTCCACTAGAATCTAGTGGATTTAGTGACTAAATCAACATTGTTTTAGTCTGCTAAAATCTCATGATATTTAGTTGACTAAAACTAGACTAATACTGAAACTTTTCAGATGACTGAAATCATGGCTAAAGCTAAATGAAATTGTGTTCACACGCGTTGGGTGAGTTTGTAGATCTGCCGTTTGCGGCGCGTGACGCGGCGAGGACAGTATCAATCAGGCGTTTACAGCTGCCGAAGATGTCAAAGTTAATGTATTCACGGAGCGACATGGAGTCAAGGATTAGCCCCTCAGCGAGATGAATCAATCACTGATACGCACACACACACGCACACGCGCACGCACACGCGCACACGCACACACACACACACACACACACACACACACACACACACGCTCAGTATCAACGGGTGCCATCTGTCTGGCAAACTAAGTCGTGCTTCAAAGTGTGTGATGATGTGTCCTAGGGGTGCAGTCAGTCCAGGCTGCAAAGTGCCACCAGCCAATCAATCCAGGCTATTTTGGGATTTATTTATTATTTTTTTAATAATAACTCGCATTAATTTATGCCCCCCCCCCCCCATCACCCCCTCCTCCCAACACAATTAGCCTCCGGAGTAGTTGCAATTTATCCAAATTAATGCAGGCAAACGCATTCAATAACTCCCGATTTGCCACAAAGTAATTATTCACTCCAGGAGGCATACATTTTGTAAGAAAGAGCCTCTCTGTCTCGGATCTCAAGGTCGGTGCAGGATTTCCAGTGCATTGATTTGCTGACATGTGAAGCTACCCAACCCAACACACTATTTTAAAATGCTTTTCAATATAGTAGAAATTGCACCCGTGTGAACTGAGTGGTGCAACTCCATGTGGGGGTACCCGGAACTTCCAGACCCACAGGAACGCGCCCGGGGTGCCAGCCCGGTTCCGGCGAGCCGCCCCGAGTCGGAAACACTCTAGAAATGACAGAGTTACGGTACTGTGTGGGGGAATTGGCATTTCGCAGACACCTCTCTCTCTCTCTCTCTCTCTCTCTCTCTCTCTCTCTCTCTCTCTCTCTCACAGTGCAACACTATCTCTCTCTCTATTTGTTTCTAGCACAACAGCACCACTTTTGCCCCTACTGGTACTCTAAACATAGGGACAGACAGGTACATGGACATAGGGACATTGCTGTTCCTTGGAGTGGTTGCACCACTAAAAAAAAAAGCCTAAAAATGAAGGCACAAGGGGTAAGGCAGTGTGCAAGATAGGGCCCATATTTTCACCAGTGCCTTAATACCCCTTATCCCTAAACGTCCTTGCCTTTTTTCTACTACCGTATTTAGATATATATTTTTTTGAATAGTTCAAAATGCCGATCTACTAGCTCAGAACGTGTCGAATTTAAAAAATAGTTTATTTCAAAATAGTAAAAACAAAAGGAAAAGTTCAGGCACTGATATTTCTGTGTTTCTGCTGACTTCCATAAGGTTTTATTTCATGTCCGCGTTGATTGCCCTCTTTGCGAAAACCTCCAGTAATATGTTTACAATTTCAGTACAATTTTTTTTCCCCCCACACTTGAGCATTGCACTTCTCCCACAGTATGTTCTGTTGTTGTTGTTGTTGTTGTTGTCTTCTGTTCAGTTCTGTACCATCAAATGATACGTTTAGTGCCTCTGCCTCTCGCTTCAGAACTCTGCATGTTTCATAATGTTTAAACTCTACACGAAGCCACCGAGCGCTGTCCACAGTCAAGCCTTTAGTTTAAACGACTGAGAGCACCGTCACTGGCAACATGAAAGGTAGACGGAATGTGCCGATAAGAGATGTCCATCCTTCTGTGCTTTAGTATGCAATAGAAGAGCCATAGCGACACAGTCTGACACATTACAGGTGCGCGTGATGAGATGTTGACACTTTCCACGGACCACAACACAATTCAACAGGACGTAACGGACAAGCCCATGCAATAACACAGTGGTTCTCAATATGGGATAACGAGGCGCTGTAGATCAGCTTTTTTCACACTATGTACAGTATCTGTTGAACCGAGTCAAACTACAATTCCACATGCTTGTCCGGATGGGGGCGTACACACAATGACCAACCTACATAATGACTAATAATAATAATTAGGGCTGTCAATTGATTAAAATATTTAATCTGATTAATCGCATGATTGTCCATAGTTAACTGTGATTAATCGCAAATTAATCGCATATTTTTTATCCGTTCTAAATATACCTTAAATCAGTGGTTTTCAAGATTTTTCATATCAAGGTCCGTTATTTATTCTGCATTTGAGCCACGGACCACCATTTGATGACATTTAGCCTTCCAGACCCAAACTAAAGAACTGTATTGATGTTGGCCAATGGTACCATTACGAGAGATAACAGGCCATGTTGATCAAAATAACATGTTTTCTAAGTTTTCTAATTGTGTAGACTTAAATTAACTTAAGTAATGCAGCTGTTTAACAATTATTCAACTCTTCAGTGTAAAATTGCCATGCATCTCTCAACCATTCTGTCAAGCTTCACAGTGCGTTAATCGCGCGTTAAAAAAAATAGTGCCGTTAAAAGGATTGTGAGTTAACTAGTTAATAGTGCGTTAACTTTGACAGCCCTAATAATAATGCATTTTATTCATATAGCACTTTACATTCTCTCGAATCTCTCGAGTTAAAAGCATGGCAAGAAATGGCAATAAAAAGTAAAAACAGCATATGCAACAGTCAATGTCCGTGGGACCCCATGCTTGGCTAAACTATAGAAGGGTCGAGTTAAAACTATAAAAGAAGAAAAACAAGTCAAGGGAATGCTTTGGTAAAAAGATAGGTTTTTAAAAAGCATCAGTATGACTGTGGCGCGCTCCGGTGCAACGGGAGGGAGTTCCACAGACATGCAGGCTGTTTGGCAGAAAGCCTGATCACCCGTGGTGCGGAGATTGGTGTGGGGGACGAGGAGAAGGTGGGTGTTGGCAGAGCGGAGGCGGGTACGGGGGCGATGAGTTCTTTAACCCATTTTGGGCGGGTACCCCCTTTTGGTGTTTTAACCCATTCTGACCTGAGATCAGATTCACACGAGGTTTCCGCCGGACACACACTGGTCTGATTAACCCATTCTGACCTGAGATCAGATTCTAAAAACGTCAGTCGTTCTTCGATTTTTACAAAAATAGCAGATCTACAAGCTCGTAGCGCGCCACTCGGTGGCGCGCTATGAGCTTGTAGATCTGCTATTTTTCAATAGCTAAAGCATGACATGATGCCGACACCAAAATGGCCTGACCCCTTTGAATAGTTCAAAATGCCGATCTACTAGCTCAGAACGTGTCGAATTTCAAAATAGTTTATTTCAAAATAGTAAAAACAAAAGGAAAAGTTCAGGCACTGATATTTCTGTGTTTCTGCTGACTTCCATAAGGATTTATTTCATGTCCGCGTTGATTGCCCTCTTTGCAAAGACCTCCAGTAATATGTTTACAATTTCAGTAAAAAAAAAATCCCCCCCACACTTGAGCATTGCACTTCTCCCACAGTATGTTCTGTTGTTGTTGTTGTTGTCTTCTGTTCAGTTCTGTACCATCAAATGATACGTTTAGTGCCTCTGCCTCTCGCTTCAGAACTGATGTATATTTTATACCATACAGAGGAGTATTGTGCACGGCAGACATGAGACGAGATGAAGTTCCAAGATGTTTATTTCAACGAACTTGAACGAAGTACAGCTTACAGAGCATAGCATAATTAAGCTCACGCCAGCCAAGTGGCTCACGTCTCCACACACAAGGCTTGCGCCCCACTGACTGACCACTCATTGTACATTTGGTCTACCTTTTAAGCACTCTACATTGGCGTGGGGGTCGACATTTGTTGCATATTATTAGTGGCACAGTCTTTGATCAGCCAGTCTGTTCTTTCAGGTCAACAAACTCTTTTGTCATACAGATAGGCTAGCCACCGGCAGCTCCAGGATATCTCACCCTGGGACGGCCGACACCCTAGTAGGTGCTGATCACCAAAAATAGGTCTACTGTAGTAGGACACAAGACATGTCAATCACACAAGGAATGAAGGAAGAAGATCATTGTAGGCTATAATTATGGAATCCTATATTCTTCATATCCCCCCTTGACCATCACAGATGGTCACCTAAAAATATGGAACCATAATTATCTTAGACCCCCCTTGACCCTAAGCTGGACAATACATTCAAGAAACCAAAAATAACAGCATTACAGTACAGAACTTCCCAAAAATGGTTTTCAAACAGACATCCATACATATATGAAAAATGGAAAAATGATTAGTACAGTTAACTGACATTTAAACAAGACATGCCGCTTTCAGCTCCTATTGTTACAAGAGCACTTTTTCGATATGCAATAACCTACATGTTTTATTATAAACTCTGCTACCCAATGTCAATACAATATCAGTTAAGTCACTTCCTCGGACGTTACCCTGACAGATCACCTGGTGATACTCGAAAGAATCCATTGATGCGCCAGAGTTTAACCATAATAACACATATCTCTTCATATCTATAGGAAAATACCTCATTGACTCATAATTAGGCTATATGACTCAACTTATCTAATTATACGACAAACACATACCAACATGAGGCCTATATTATTCCATGTTGAAAACAAACGCGACGCACAATTTGTCAAACAGAGAGAAGGAAAGTCCATCTTTTCTCTGTACGAACAAAGGAAACTTCTTCTGTATGCTGCCCTTTCTAGCTACCTTGAAAGTTTGCTCAGCTGCACCGATCAAGTTGAGAAAAAGTACACTGCTGTTTTTCGCTGTCCTCATCATCATCATCATCTCTCCCCCTCCCAACTCTGAAACATCAGAGATGGGAATATGAAGAGAAAAGCAAACATCGTCATGCACAGACTCCTTTCCGTGAAGGCCCTCAGCTTAGGTCAGCCAACCGGCCACTGCTGCTCCGTGCTGCGTCTCACAGCTCGCCGCCCGTGATTGCCGTCCCCGCGCCGACGTGATGATCAAGGCCTCCGTTGTGGCCGTTGCCGCTCCATCGACCGCTCCGCAGCCCGCACCGTCCGGCGGCTGGTATCGGTCCCCGTTGCGCAACACCCCCCGCGGTGGTCTTCGTCATCGTCCCCGCTGCGTAGACGAGATCACGGTCGGGTCCGCTGGAACTCCCTCGTCGCCGACTCGCCGTCCACAAAAACTCCCCTCCACCGAATTAGACGGGAAAAAAGCCACTGGATCTGTCTCATCTGACGTGAAAAAACACACCACCATGACCGGTTTCAAGGCACCATCTGATGTATATTTTATACCATACAGAGGAGTATTGTGCACGGCAGACATGAGACGAGATGAAGTTCCAAGATGTTTATTTCAACGAACTTGAACGAAGTACAGCTTACAGAGCATAGCATAATTAAGCTCACGCCAGCCAAGTGGCTCACGTCTCCACACACAAGGCTTGCGCCCCACTGACTGACCACTCATTGTACATTTGGTCTACCTTTTAAGCACTCTACATTGGCGTGGGGGTCGACATTTGTTGCATATTATTAGTGGCACAGTCTTTGATCAGCCAGTCTGTTCTTTCAGGTCAACAAACTCTTTTGTCATACAGATAGGCTAGCCACCGGCAGCTCCAGGATATCTCACCCTGGGACGGCCGACACCCTAGTAGGTGCTGATCACCAAAAATAGGTCTACTGTAGTAGGACACAAGACATGTCAATCACACAAGGAATGAAGGAAGAAGATCATTGTAGGCTATAATTATGGAATCCTATATTCTTCAGAACTCTGCATGTTTCATAATGTTTAAACTCTACACGAAGCCACCGAGCGCTGTCCACAGTCAAGCCTTTTGTTTAAACTACCGAGAGCACCGTCACTGGCAACATGAAAGGTAGACGGAATGTGCCGATAAGAGATGTCCATCCTTCTGTGCTTTAGTATGCAATAGAAGAGCCATAGCGACACAGTCTTGACACATTACAGGTGCGCGTGATGAGATGTTGACACTTTCCACGGACCACAACACAATTCAACAGGACGTAACGGACAAGCCCATGCAATAACACAGTGGTTCTCAATATGGGATAACGAGGCGCTGTAGATCAGCTTTTTTCACACTATGTACAGTATCTGTTGAACCGAGTCAAACTACAATTCCACATGCTTGTCCGGATGGGGGCGTACACACAATGACCAACCTACATAATGACTAATAATAATAATTACGGCTGTCAATTGATTAAAATATTTAATCTGATTAATCGCATGATTGTCCATAGTTAACTGTGATTAATCGCAAATTAATCGCATATTTTTTATCCGTTCTAAATATACCTTAAATCAGTGGTTTTCAAGATTTTTCATATCAAGGTCCGTTATTTATTCTGCATTTGAGCCACGGACCACCATTTGATGACATTTAGCCTTCCAGACCCAAACTAAAGAACTGTATTGATGTTGGCCAATGGTACCATTACGAGAGATAACAGGCCATGTTGATCAAAATAACATGTTTTCTAAGTTTTCTAATTGTGTAGACTTAAATGAACTTAAGTAATGCAGCTGTTTAACAATTATTCAACTCTTCAGTGTAAAATTGCCATGCGTCTCTCAACCATTCTGTCAAGCTTCACAGTGCGTTAATCGCGCGTTAAAAAAAAATAGTGCCGTTAAAAGGATTGTGAGTTAACTAGTTAATAGTGAGTTAACTTTGACAGCCCTATTAATAATCTATCTACAAATGCACCAAGTCTCTGTACTGTATACGTACGCGTCTGTAATCCATGCAACTCGAGAACCGTTCGCCCCACCGACTTCAAATTAGACATTTCCACGTTCCAGTGTCCGTAGAATAACAGGCAATATCCTGGCAGTAAATTACCGGCACATTTTCTGTTTTTCAACTGAACTATTTTTGAGGGGCGTTAGCCCCTGCTATATTCCGCTATTATGAATTTCGTCTTACACAAACATTAAATTCCCATTGGCAATGAATGGAGACCTTACGTCATAGTATGTGTCTGAGCAAATCGACATGTTACGTCACGTACGATGATGATTAATAATGCATTTTATTCATATAGCACTTTACATTCTCTCGAATCTCAGAGTTAAAAGCATGGCAAGAAATGGCAATAAAAAGTAAAAACAGTCAATGTCCGTGGGACCCCATGCTTGGCTAAACTATAGAAGGGTCGAGTTAAAACTATAAAAGAAGAAAAACAAGTCAAGGGAATGCTTTGGTAAAAAGAGAGGTTTTTAGAAAGCATCAGTAGACTGTGGCGCGCTCTACGGTGCAACGGGAGGGAGTTCCACAGACATGCAGGCTGTTTGGCAGAAAGCCTGATCACCCGTGGTGCGGAGATTGGTGTGGGGGACGAGGAGAAGGTGGGTGTTGGCAGAGCGGAGGCGGGTACGGGGGCGATGAGTTCTTTAACCCATTCTGGACGGGAACCCCCTTTTGGTGTTTTAACCCATTCTGACCTGAGATCAGATTCACACGAGGTTTCCGCCGGACACACACTGGTCTGATGAACCCATTCTGACCTGAGATCAGATTCTAAAAACGTCAGTCGTTCTTCGATTTTTACAAAAATAGCAGATCTACAAGCTCGTAGCGCGCCACTCGGTGGCGCGCTATGAGCTTGTAGATCTGCTATTTTTCAATAGCTAAAGCATGACATGATGCCGACACCAAAATGGGTGCCCGTTCAGAATGGGTTAAAGCATTATGTTATAGCTATTTTTGAAAAGTCGTGAAAATACCACAAATCTTTGAATATATTTTCTTTCAGAGCGATTTTTTTCTTTAACTCAAATCTTTGCTTCTGGGGAGGTCCCTGGAACAACCTATTTTCAGATGGGGGTCGGCGGCATATTACATATATTTTTTGGGGGTCCTTGACATGAGATATTGAGAACCACGGGGTAAAAAAAGACATTTTAAAAAGACATTTTTTAAATTTCGACGTCAGACCTAAATGGGTTAAAGTAGTAAATGCACTGGTGAGTGAGAGGGGGGACATCTTGTATTCAGTCCTGAAGGAGTTGGGGAGCCAGTGGAGAGAACGGAGGGTGTGTGTAAGTGTAATATGGTACATATATACCTACGCACTCTCATCAGGACCCGAGCAGCGCTGGTGCGACAAAGCCACACAATGACAAACCCATACAGATTACAGAATACAACAGACATCAGAGGAGTCATGTCCAATTTTGCCTTTTGGAACAGACTGTGTTTAAACCCATTCTGACCTGAGATCAGATTCATACGAGGTTTTCCACTGGACACACACTGGTCTGATGAACCCATTCTGACCTGAGATCAGATTCTAAAAATGTCAGTCGTTCTTCGATTTTTCAAAAATAGCAGACCTACAAGCTCGTATCGCGCCACTCGGTGGCGCGATATGAGCTTGTAGATTGATTTTTCAATAGCTAAAGCACGGCATGATGCTAACACCAAAATGGGTCCCCGTTCATAATGGGTTAAGCGCAAATCTTGTTTGAAGGTGCTAGTTGTTTAATTTTGGGATTGCCACTGACAACATAATTGTCACACATTTGCTATATTCTTATAGCATATTCATAATCACAATTCAACACAATTATGCATCCAAACTCATAATGTAACCTGGCATTAACGTTATCATTTTTTCGTCATAGTTTTAGTCTACGAAATCAACACTTTTATCATGCACATTAAAAGCATAACCACCACCCCCCCCCCCTATAGTAATACCGCCTCGACTCCTATTATTGCCTCATCAATTCACCGATTGATCCAGAGTTTCCACGACATCTTGTGTCACCCCTGATGTTTGCAGCGTATTGGTGAAACTGCCCACGCAAACATTTACCCCACGAACCCCACACCGACCAGACTCCCCTCAAACACCCTCCAACAGTCCACACCTCCATCCAAACGGGCCACCCACCGTACAGCCCGGCAGCTAACTGTCCCTTTATTCTCTTTGCCCACAGCGCTTACCGTTTGGATAAAACCAACAGTGACATGCGTAACTACATCACCAATTTCGCTGCAGACTTAAGGTGAAGCTCGCTCTCCCCCCCTCTCTCTCTCTCTCACTCTCGCTCTCTCTCTCTCTCCCCCCCCTCCCCCTCGCTTGCAGTGGTCTGGCCTCTTTCAGCAGTGGAGAAACATATTACTAGTAAAAGTCCCGGTAGTCAAGATTGACTTGAATAAAAGTATAAATGTGCACTACAGATTCAAGTATATACACAGTTGTTCCCTACTTAGTTGACTTTGTTTTCAAATATGACGCTTTGTATGGTCACTTTAATATTTACCTTGCAGCAATGTTTTAAAAAAAGAAAAAGAAAAGAAGATGCATCATTAATCCTCATGATATGATTATTAAGGCCTGGCAATTTTCATGGCAGCAAAATGTACTTAACGTACCAAAAGTATATAAAAGGTACTCATTATGCAGAATGTCCCATCGCACAAGTTTTCAAATGTATTAAAATTCTGCGCAAATGTCCAGCGAAAATGTCCAGGCCGAATGTTTGCCTCAGTCCAGCCCTGGGTGACCCCCATCGTCCCAGGCCAGCCAATGAGAGGTTCACCTGGAGTGACCCCCATCGTCCCAGCCAGCCAATGAGAGGTTCACCTGGGGTGACCCCCATCGTCCCAGGCCAGCCAATGAGTGGTTCACCTGGGGTGACCCCCATCGTCCCAGCCAGCCAATGAGAGGTTCACCTGGGGTGACCTCATTGTCACCTTCACTATAACTGCTTCCAATGCTGTCATGCATTGGATGGGACATTATCACATTTAATCAGACTATTGATTGGTAGGCCATCTGTGACAAGCTGGGCGTGTTTCAGACAAGATGGATGCTACGGTCCTTTCAAACGGGCAGCGATGAACGCACACGTTGTCGCCTTGATCAACGACAGGTCTCCTCCAGGTCTGGATCAACGACAGGTCTCCTCCAGGTCTGGATCAACGACAGGTCTCCTCCAGGTCTGGATCAACTACAGGTCTCCTCCAGGTCTGGATCAACGACAGGTCTCCTCCAGGTCTGGATCAACTGCAGGTCTCCTCCAGGTCTGGATCAACGACAGGTCTCCTCCAGGTCTGGATCAACTGCAGGTCTCCTCCAGGTCTGGATCAACGACAGGTCTCCTCCAGGTCTGGATCAACTGCAGGTCTCCTCCAGGTCTGGATCAACTACAGGTCTCCTCCAGGTCTGGATCAACGACAGGTCTCCTCCAGGTCTGGATCAACGACAGGTCTCCTCCAGGTCTGGATCAACGACAGGTCTCCTCCAGGTCTGGATCAACGACAGGTCTCCTCCAGGTCTGCTCAAGAGGGGCGCGACAACGCAAGCGTAAAAGAAAAAGAAAAAGAAGAACAAAGAACAAATTCAACGGTCCGCAAGTAAATACGCTTGCGATGTTGCCCCTCGACTTCTCCAGAGAAAAAAAAAACTAAAAACAAAGAAAAACGCAGGTCTCATTGAAAATTAATTATAGGCGCGTTAAATCGCTTCCCGTTTGAGCTTGTAGATCTGCTATTTTTCAATAGCTAAAGCATAACATGATGCTAACATAATGGGTTCCCGGTCAGAATGGGTTAAGCATTATTGTTATACTTTAGCTGTTGAAAAATAGCAGATCTACTATTTTTGAAACATTGTGAAAATGTGGCGCACATCATTGAATATATATTCTTTGAGAGGGAACATTTTTAACTCAAATCCGTGCTTCTGGGGGGGGAAACACACACATATATTTTCATATAGGGGTCCGCGGCCAAATACAGATAATTCTAGGGGTCCTTGACATGAAAAAGGGTTTTTTTTTCAATCGGCCTCAGTCCTAAATGGGTTAAGCAAAGTAAGTATTGAGTGGTAGGTGAGATACTTATTGAAGTAGAGTGCTGCCTCAGAGAGGACCAGAGGTAGAAAGCTGTCGTTCCCTGATGTCATCGCTAGGGACACATGCTTCAGTAGGCAGGAACTGGGGGTGGCAATGAAGGACCGGGAAGTCTGGCGTATAGGGCTGCAACTAACGATTAATTTCATAATCGATTCATCGGCCGATTATTTAAACGATGAATCGATGAATCGGATTATGGCACCTTTTTGCAATTACTTAAAAAAATTAGCTTCAAATTATTTTAGGCATGTTGTAACTAACAATAAAGACAATAAAAATGAATACTCATTCAAAATTAATATTTTACCCCCTTTTTTATCCAATTTGATTTCATTGCCATTCCTACTTGTAATGATACTGTAATCTGTAATGTTGACCGTGTATAGCTGACTGTCTCTTTCCATTTCTATCTCTGGGACCCCAATTTTTATTTTTTTATTTCTATGGTAAAATCAATTGTGAGTCCATTTGGTTCCATTTTTTCACTCTCTGTTACAGACCCTTTAGGGTCCACTTGGTTTACTTCCTAACTATCTATAATGTAGCTGGAACTCCCACTATGAGAACCACTGTCCTACACAGTCTGTGTGGACACGCACACAGTCACACACACACACACACACACACACACACACACACACACACACACACACACACACACACACACACACACACACAGTGCACACAAGTTACAATTAAGTAGCATGCTAGCTGATAGGGGAAACCGTTCTTATAGCAGCCATATTGGCATGTTCTCTAGGGTCTAGGCTGAGTAGGCTCTAGTATCACATATTGCTAAAGTTAAACAGCACTGAATAAATCATTAAGCAAAAACGTTCACTTCACGGAGATTTTTGCCCTGTGCCCACTTCAATGCGCTGCTGTGATTACACAGGTGGAACAAATGAGGAGCTAACGATCGTTAGCAAGCTACACTGCTATAGTGCTCGTCGTAGACAGCCTGCAAGCTCACAGATTCAGACATTGTGGAGCATTTTTTTTCATAAGACAAACAAATATGGACAGTGGCCGTGCTCACAAATGCCATGTTTTGGGACCTGTTTGGGGCATTTTGCAAGCAGATCATCGCAGCCACAGAGCTGACGCTCTCCCTCTCTGTGTGTGTGTGTGGGGGAGACTGAAGTTAGTTGGGAGAGAGAGGGGTAGATGCGGACCGGGCGCTCTGGTCACGTTCAAGACAATATTGTGGGTGCGTTTGGAAATGCACACCGGGAGCGCACTCGCCTATTAGTTTGCATTGCACAGTGCGCTCAGTGCACTATTTCCGAACGCGCCCTGTGTTGTGTTTATACCGACCCGTTGCATATTGTTCGTTCAGCCTAGTGCCGTTACGGAACGGTAAAAAGAAAGAAGCTTTACGTTACATTTTAATGTTGGAAAACACCCGCGATAATAATCGATAAGATAATTCGTTGGCAACGAATTTAATTATCGATTTTTATCGATTTAATCGATTCGTTGTTGCAGCCTTACTGGCGTATAGCATTGTGGAATCCATGATCTCGACCGCGGTCGAAAAATTATCATGATGATTGACAATCCCATATACTGTATGGGGAAGGGCCCCTGGCAATGTCTACATCGCGACTACATATATGCCCACATATGGAGATCCCTGATGATGTCACGAGATGTCACGAGGCATGACCATATATGGGGGCGTGACGAACCAACGGGAAAGGCACGTTTTCATAGTAAATGCGGCCTGCGGTCGCAACAAAACACCTATACTGAGCGTGTCGGTATAGGGCAGCATGTCACCTATACGTACTTAGACCAATCAATAGTCTGACTGAAGGTGATAATGTCCCATTCAGTGCTTTGGCAGCATCCGAATGGGGTGCCTTCACACTGTCAACGAGAGGTTCACCTGAGGCGTTCACACCGTCAACGAGAGGTTCACCTGAGGCGTTCACACTGTCTACGAGAGGTTCACCTGAGGCGTTCACACCGTCAACGAGAGGTTCACCTGAGGCGTTCACACCGTCAACGAGAGGTTCACCTGAGGCGTTCACACCGTCAACGAGAGGTTCACCTGAGGCGTTCACACTGTCAACGAGAGGTTCACCTGAGGCGTTCACACCGTCAACGAGAGGTTCACCTGAGGCGTTCACACTGTCAACGAGAGGTTCACCTGAGGCGTTCACACCGTCAACGAGAGGTTCACCTGAGGCGTTCACACCGTCAACGAGAGGTTCACCTGAGGCGTTCACACCGTCAACGAGAGGTTCACCTGAGGCGTTCACACCGTCAACGAGAGGTTCACCTGAGGCGTTCACACTGTCAACGAGAGGTTCACCTGAGGCGTTCACACTGTCAACGAGAGGTTCACCTGAGGCGTTCACACCGTCAACGAGAGGTTCACCTGAGGCGTTCACACTGTCAACGAGAGGTTCACCTGAGGCGTTCACACTGTCAACGAGAGGTTCACCTGAGGCGTTCACACTGTCAACGAGAGGTTCACCTGAGGCGTTCACACCGTCAACGAGAGGTTCACCTGAGGCGTTCACACTGTCAACGAGAGGTTCACCTGAGGCGTTCACACCGTCAACGAGAGGTTCACCTGAGGCGTTCACACTGTCAACGAGAGGTTCACCTGAGGCGTTCACACCGTCAACGAGAGGTTCACCTGAGGCCTTCACACTGTCAACGAGAGGTTCACCTGAGGCGTTCACACTGTCAACGAGAGGTTCACCTGAGGCGTTCACACCGTCAACGAGAGGTTCACCTGAGGCGTTCACACTGTCAACGAGAGGTTCACCTGAGGCGTTCACACCGTCAACGAGAGGTTCACCTGAGGCGTTCACACCGTCAACGAGAGGTTCACCTGAGGCGTTCACACTGTCAACGAGAGGTTCACCTGAGGCGTTCACACTGTCAACGAGAGGTTCACCTGAGGCGTTCACACTGTCAACGAGAGGTTCACCTGAGGCGTTCACACTGTCAACGAGAGGTTCACCTGAGGCGTTCACACTGTCAACGAGAGGTTCACCTGAGGCCTTCACACTGTCAACGAGAGGTTCACCTGAGGCGACCCTGTCGACACCGTCGACGCACAATCAGGCACAGCAAGCACACTGTTACAATCTGCTCAACGTACTGACTGCTAAACCTCATACATAGCAACAACACACACACACACACACACACACAACCCCTCGCCTTCCTCCTGGCACTTATAAAGCTTGGGGATTATTGTGTTATTATCGTTCTGAGACGCACGGCGACCCGATAAGAAACGTATCGATGTTTACCTTGGAATTATTTCTTCATCATTTCCCCCGGCCTGCGGTGTCTGACTGTCTCTCTCTCTCTCCCTCCCTCTCTCCCTCTCTCTCTCTCTCTCTCTCTCTCTCCCTCTCTCTCTCTCTCTCTCTCACGGATGATGGTGGTGCTCTGGGAGCACTTTCAGAAGGGCTGATATTGCCCTGCAAACACACACACACACACACACACAGAGGGAGAGGCAATGCCTCGGCTGTATGACACGGCAAAGATGGATCGGGGGGACTTTTAATAACACTGACCTTTTCCATGCAGACAAATACCCGGCTTTTAGGCTTTATAAAAAAACATATTAATAAAAGTTACTCATCCTTGTCTGACAGTACGGTAGAATTAGATCTGGCAAAAGGTGAACTCTCCTTTGTGTCCGTATAGCGCGCGTCACTCCGTATAATCTCCCCAGCTTTTTATCTGTCTCTGTGTCCCATCGGCTGCATTTCTCGACTTTCCGTGCGCTGCATTCATTCTCAATCGAATTGACCCGCGGCCGACCATGGGATTCTCTCTCTCTCTCTCTCTCTCTCTCTCTCAGAGAAAGTGCTTGCTCACTAACTAGCTCCTTATTTGCAATTCCCTCATCTCCAAGCATTGATTGGGTGCTTCAGCACAATGGCAAATCGAATTTACATTTTCAGCATGCCGTTCGACGCTGTCGAGGCAACGACCCTGCGAAGAGCGGAGAGATAGGCGGCCCCTCCTTAGGGGACAGTGTCATAATCAGTCTTACACAGTGAGGTTCAGCAGCTCTGACATTAATATAGCGCCGACTTAATTGTTTGTGTTGTGTTTCCTGCACCTGCGTGTTATCCATAATCAAATGACTTGTTTACCACTTAAATTATGTTCCAAATGCATACACGGAATTACTCTTCCTACTTCCCCATCTTCCTTCAGGTGTTACTGATGATACTAATTAAGGCTCTGTTCCATTCTGGTCAAACAGAGTCACTGTGCTGTTATCGTGCATCTTGGCTCACTGGAAACTGTGAGCCTCTGCTACACCAGTGGGTCTCTATGGCCCCTTTTCCTCTGGGGCTGAACCAGTTCAGAAGCAATTCCACTGAAAATGAACTGGTTCAGAACCGTAAAGAAATGGTTCGGAACAAAAAAATAAAGAAATAAAAAAGGCCACAGTTCCGTGAAAGCACCAAGGTTCTGACCAGAACCAGTTCTATAGATCCAAAGTTATTTTGGTGGAAAAGGGGCTAAAAGTGTCCTTGAGTGTGTTCCAAATGGGCCCGTATACGGATGTGTGAGAGTTATGGGGGTCCTTGAAATTAAAACGTTTGAGAACCAGAGCGCCTTAATTGTTAGCATGGTTAACACCTGTGAAGGAAGTAAGGAAGGGGCACGGAGGAAGCAAGGAACCTGACGATAGGAAAGGTCACTGATGTAACTGTCTCTATACCCTGCAATTCCAGTCGACAGATTCCTCACACTGTCTGGCAAACTGTAGCCCAAAGTAACTGTAGCCCGGAAGTACGAAGAGTCATTCTGTGTGCCTAAGAGCCTATTATTGACCTGCTTATAAGCTTGTCATCATGTCAGTGACTGTGGTCTTCTCTGTTGTTTCCGTCAACTAAAACCCAAGACGAAAAATGTTCGGAAACTAAAATGAAAACTAAGCTATGATGACTAAAACTGAGACTAAATATACTGACAATTTCGTCAACAAATAAAAACTAGACTATGGTATTAGGAAGGGACTAGTGGAAAAGAGATCCAGTCATTTTAATCTTGATTGCATGCTGAAAATAGCATATCTACAATCTCACAACGCGTCGTGTTGCGACTGCTGCTATTTTCAGCAAGTGAAAAGAAACTGTCATTACGACGGCATCAAGGCTAACCAAAATACATTTTGTTTGACTAAATCAACTGTAGATTTAGTCGACTAAAATCTCATGACATCAAATCGACTAAAACTAGACAAACGCTAAAACATTCCAGGTAACTAAAATGTGACTGAAACTAGATGAAAACTATTCAAGAGACTAGGGACTTAAAACCAAAATGTGCTGCCAAAAACAACACTGCTTCTCTGTCTCTTCAGTCAGAGCTACCACTTGCAGGCGGCGAGGGACATGCAGCAGCAGCACCACCATCATCATCATCATCCTCCTCATCATCATCCCGGCGTCATCCTGGACCCCAACGGCGGAAACTACAACTCTCCCAAGTTCCGCTCCAGAAACCAGAGCTACATGCGGGCCGTGAGCACGCTCAGCCAGGCCAGCTGCTTGAGCCAACAAGTGAGCCAGGTGAGTACCGTACCGTACCGTACCGTCCAGCAGCGTATATATAAATATATATATACTATACTATCTGTGACAGTGTTTGTCCAAGTCCCGGGGAAAGGCGCGCCGTGATTGGCAGTTGTGCCAAAGAGGAGCACTCACGTCAAAAAGCATGGTT
Organism: Protomyctophum parallelum; assembly: GCF_964188405.1. Lineage (NCBI taxonomy): Eukaryota > Metazoa > Chordata > Actinopteri > Myctophiformes > Myctophidae > Protomyctophum > Protomyctophum parallelum. The sequence continues at coordinate 38,633,700 of NC_139718.1, read as the reverse complement.
CACGATACTGCCCCTTATAGAGCGTCGCAGTCCTTTTCAGAACGACGAGCGGCCCAGGAAATGATTCTCCGTTCATTTTCTCCATAGGCTTTTCAAAAAGTATATTTATTTAAAGACTGTTACGCCGCGGACAAAGCCAACTCGGATCATGACAATAATTACAATGTTTTGGTCCAAATCAAATGATTAGTAAGACGAAAAACGAAACAAATAGTGTTGTATCCTGCCTTTATTTTCTTCTTTCAAATTATTTGATCGGCACAAAATATTGTGTTTGTTGTCAGGATTTGTCACGATTAAAAAAAAAATAGCAGACCTACAAGCTCGTAGCGCGCCACTCGGTGGCGCGCTATGAGCTTGTAGATCTGCTATTTTAATAGCTAAATTATAACATAATGTTTAAAACACCAAAAGGGGTCCCCCCCCCCCAACCCAGTGGGTTTCAGGTGAAAAATGAAGAAGTAGGCCTACCGTAGGCTAGAAACGAGAAATGTATGCACACCGAACGATATCCAAAAATGGTTGTTAATCAACACAATTACAGTTTCACACAGACCTTTGTGAGTTCATCACCCATTTAAAACTCCCAACACGTATGCAAAGCACACAATATTGACCATGATTTACAGTTAAAAAAAAAAAAAAAAAAAAAAAAAGTGAGGAAGTCATGACACAAAGGTGTTTTTTTTTTAAATAAATTAACGCCCTACTCGATCATACTACAGCATCACACGAAATATTCGATATATGTTTGTTTTTTTATTGAAAAGTAGCCGTTTTGGTTTCCACCCGACAGAGACCATGGAAATGGTTTAAGAGTTTGACCTCATCGGTACTAATTCCCAGGCTGTCTGTGTGCTTTTAACCTCACCATGTAGGAGGCCATTAGAAGATAAAACATCCAGCCAATGGAGCAAGATCGTTATCGCCGGTCTCTCGACATTGTCGAATGGGAAAGGCCGGCGATAACCATCAACCTGCTTCCAACCAAGAGCACAGCCCTGGTCACTGAATCACAGGATGCATGTCTGAGGATATATATATATATATATATATATATTTTTTTTTACAATCGTTAGAAAATAATAGCTCTTTGTCGAGATTGGGGAAACAATCTATGAGGCCAACAAAAGCCCCTCTTCAGAGTGTTCATGTGGTTCTCATGGCTGGGCAACGTGGTCTTGGTTTCTTTCAAATCAATATCTCGTTTTATGATTTAAGAAGACTAAATCAGCCAAGCACCACGAAACAAATGCCAGGCAATGTTCATAAAAAAACAAAAACAAAACAATTGCACATCTGTAAGCTGTAAAAACACATTTTGTTTCATAATATACCTTTGACTCCCATGCCTCACTGTGAAATAGATGTTACAGTAAAAGCGAGAAAAGAGTCAAATGTAATGTTATAGAAAGATATTCCCAAGTAGAACTGCATTATTATGTGATGTTCTCCTGAATCTGAATCTCTCTCTCTCTCATCCCGTAGTGCTGTGTGATTTGAGCCTCTGCTGACGCACAGCACATTTCTAGCGTTAATTAATTAAAAAACAATTCCCGGGTCGGGCTCAGGCTGATTAATGTATGCCATGTGAGGGCTCGGGTAGGGGCTGGGGCTACAATGCATTTGGGCCAGGCTGGGTCGGGATTATATTTTCTGGCAAATCTTTGTGTGATAGGATGTTTTTTTAATTGTTGTTTTTTTTTTTTTTACATAAAATGACTTGAAACCTACAGTAGCATCCCTTTTCTGAGGGGAACATTAGTCTAAATCAACTTTATAAAATATTTAGTGGGGGTGTCCTTGCTTCATCTCTCTCTCTCTCTCTCTCTCTCTCTCTCTCTCTCTCACAGAGCTTTGGCCTGAAAATAAATGTCAAAGAAAGACCCCCCCCTCTGGTCTAAAATTGTAAACGTAACACCCCCCCCCCCCCCTCCGCAGGTGAGCGAGACGGAGCTGAACGGCCAGTTCGAGTCGGTGTGCGAGTCGGTGTTCGGCGAGGTGGAGTCCCAGGCCGTGGAGGCGCTGGACCTGCCCGGCTGCTTCCGGACCCGGAGCCACAGCTACCTGAGGGCCATCCAGGCGGGATACTCCCAGGACGACGACTGCATCCTCCTGCCCCCCCCCGGGGGGCCCATGGCCGCCGCCAGCACCGTCACCTCCATACGCGCCACCACAGGTAAGCTAAGCTAAGCACTGGCTGGAAGTGATAACTCTTTGTCTGTGGTGCGCCGTCTGTCCGCTAATGCCGTGGAACTGAATCACAGGACGGTTTGAGATCAAAGGCTGATTGTGTGTGTGTGTGTGTGTGTGTGGGGGGGGGGGGGTGGTTTGGGGGCAATTGTGATGAAAATAAAGTAAATCGTTAAAAACAAAAAACAAAAATATGCTTTTCAATTCGAATTTGATTCATAAGATGTTGCCATCATTGTCCAAGTAGCCAAATTACAAGCTCACAATGCATCACCGCGAGACGTGTTGTGAGCTTTAAGATCGGCCCTCTCCTCTCCTCTCCTCTCCTCTCCTCTCCTCTCCTCTCCTCTCCTCCCCTCTCTTTTTAGTTTAGTCTTTTTTAAAGCCATTCCCCAATAGGGGCCCCGCAGCCACAGGCTATATACTGTATCTATCCGGGGGTCCTTGGCATGGAAAGGGTTTGGGAACCACAACATGTGTTTAGGCGATAAGACGTCGTCACCTGTGAGACTGCACCCGTGAAGCAGCTTCCTATCGTTGCATGAGCCTCTCTTGTATCATGTGCCCATTCTCTTTGATAGACATCTTGATTACCGTATAGCTTTGTGAGTTGTGCCAATTCATCCTGCTGTACTGTATGCCGGATACAGTATGTCATCTGCTCATTCATTGGATGCATCAGAGAGTAAAGCTATGAACCCTATTGAAAAATTATGTGGAATTGCCAAGCAATTATATAAGGGAGCAAAAGTGTTTTCTCTATATTCCTTGTCTCACTGCGCCACTCTTTGGCAGCTGTGAACGCGCTCACAGTTTCTCTGAAAGCGGAACCAAACGTGAAGTCATCTTCTTAACACACATAATACTCGATCACAGTTTTCTCTCACACAACCTTCACTTCAAAGAGATAATCTTTGTCTCATTGCAAAGGTCTCGGGGTCATCATGACTATATGTACAACTACAAATGTGAGGTCGCACTGACCCGGTGCATACTGTTGTGTCTGGGCATACGCTAGACTTTATTACTGTAGCCTACCTTTTTAAAAGAAAAAGAAAAAAAGGTCACATTTGTTAGCCGCGCACAGCGCAGAGAATCTTGATCGTCTGGGGCTGCTGGCACATGTTCGCTGGCGACGAGCCCATGCACGGTATACAAAACGTAAGCCAGCTGGTGGTTTCAACCATGCCCAGAATGACTGCTGGGTCCACGGAGGATACAGATGAAGAATGTGGGAGGACACGAAGAACGAGTTGTGGTGGAGATGAAGTCGCCGTGGACCTCACTGATGTCCAACGTTAGACTGGAGCAGAAGCTAGAGCCGTGTGTTTGACAGGGAGGGAGGGCTCGAGGTGTGATCATCTGGAGATGTGCTTAATTGTGACGGATAAATCATATCTTTTAACCACTTAAACCCAATATATATTTTGTGGGCCTTCTGTCCCTCAACACCAAATCTATCTGCAACAAATTGCCGATATACAAGCTAACAAATCATCACGTTGTGTCAGGTGTTGACATTTGGTAGATGGCTGGTAGATCGGCTCATTTTGCTGCCAATTATAACGTGCCCAGAACAGGAATGCTGGGGTTCATGTGGTTAAAATGCTTACACTGCTTTCTCAATAAACTAAAAAAAAGATAATGTTTCAGAACACAGGGGCTGATATTTGATGGATTTTGACCACCGTTTTTCAATGAGGGGCAATTGGTGCTTTTTTTTTTTTTTACAGACGGGTCAAATTGGACCTCACACTTTCAATAGGGTTCATACTATACTCCCTGACTTTACAGGGAGAGGTTTGGAAGCTTTGCTCACATTTGCCTCTTTTCATTGCACAAAGTACCACATTTGTTCCTGCCAGAATATGAGAGCATGCACGTGAGGACTATGTTCTCATGCCTCGTTCACACGTAGCAGTGTTCATTCTCTGTGATGTGTTCCGGGAGCCGGCAAGCCGTTCCAGCTTTGTGCATTGAAAAGGTGTGAAGAATGCATGCTACAAATTAAGATTGAGAAGGCAGTGTAAACTATGATCAGGAATGAGTCAAAATGGGAACGCTTTCTCTGTGCGCTGTTGGTTTCCAACAGACACTCTATGCGATTATATAAACCACATTATTACTCTATGTGGAAAAAAGAAAAATGCATTCATAGGGGGTTGAATACAACATAATGGGAGGGTGGTATGTTATCATTAAATGGTTTTTTTACGTCTTCCGTGGTCTTATTTTGACTCATAACGCAATGCATGAGTTGATGTTACTTATGAAAAGCACATTCTCTCCAGCTCCTCACGCCTGTGGCCATATGACAGACACATATTTACATTTGTCTTTCCAGACAGAAATTATGTGCTGGAAGACTCTTGTTTGCCTGACCGGGCCAGTGCTGGGGAGGACTCGGACACGGCCCCATTGGCCCACGACGATCTAGGCTGTCCCATCAGACGAGACAGACCTTACCAACACCATAGTCTTGGCGCCTCGGCCAAACCCGTGTCCGGGCCACCGGTCTCTCCGTACCTCTTCAGGTCCCCGATGCCCATCGTCCATGACCCGGAGCGACCCTCGCCCAAAGCCATCCAGGCCAGCATCAAAGAGTCCGCCACCTTGGCGGCGGCCATCAGCATGCAGTGGAAAGAAGAGGTCTCGGCCATGCGTCGAGAGCTAGCCGAACTCAGGAGGGACCTCTGCACGGAGCTGCGGGCCTTCAACAGTAACTTTAACACCTTCACGCAGCATTACAACACCTGGTCTCCGCAGGGCGGGGGAGCGGCGGCGGCGGGGCCCGCGGAAGGGTCCGGGGCGAGGGGTGGTGGCCTCGGAGCCTCGGGGGCCGATAAGGGCCCCGGGTCTACAGCCAGAATAGAAAGGAAGCCCCAGGTGTCTAAGGTGTCCGTGGGAACTCAGGCCAGGAGCAAAGTCCTGGTCCGTCAGAGCACGGCCGACGCAGCTGTGAACTGTCCGGAAGAGGCCGGTGAGCAGAGGAAAGACCCGGGCGCCCGGAGACGTCTGCCCAAACAGCTGTCCATGGACCCCGGCATCCTGGCCTCTCCATGCTCCATGTATGTGGAGAGTGCCATACCCATGTCTTTAGATCGCATACTTCCGCGCTCTGTTAAGTCAACGCAACCGCATCCCAAGACTGTCGATCCTCCTCCCGCTGTGCCCCCCTCCCCCCCGGAGCAGCTCTCGCACGTCGAGGGCGTCTCACAGGACGTGGTCACCTCCCAGCCACCGGCTGCCGATTTCACGACGCCATGCGCTGAGAGTCCCCCCCCCGACACGGAGCCAGTGGAATCGCACGCCTCGTTCTCTCCGGAACCGACGTCTGCGGACAGAGCCGACGAAGACCGTTCAGATTCCGCACCGTGTTGCCTGTTCGATGTGAAACCCCGAGATTCGGAAGCGCTCGACGGAGCTCCGGTTCATCTGCCACATCCAGTTCCTGTGCTCACCGTGTCTCCCCCGGAGGAACACGACGGCGACGTCGCGTCAGATTCAGAGTCTCAGGAAGTAATCGCTGTGGACAGGCCGGATACAAGGGTCCAGGACTCGGCAGATTCACGCCCGGAATCCTCAGACTCGTCGGTGGTGCATTCGACGGAGCCGGTTCCCCAAGACCCGATCGCCGTCACCCAGAGGGACGCGTCTCCTCTTGACCTCGGCGCCGTTTGGTCGTTTATTTCCGAATCGGATAGCCAATGCCCGTCTATTGTGGTGTCGGAATACTTTGACAAAGACCCCCCTGCGAGTCCAACGGAGATCGACTCCCCCGTCGGTCCTGTCAGCCCCCCTCCAGCGTGTTCAGACCCGGTTCCAGGCCAGTTGGACTCGGCTCGTGTCCCGGTGAATCCTCAGCCCCACACGGCCGACTCCACCCAATCGTCGTCCCAAGAGCCCGAGTGGCCGCCCCTTCCAGAACCACTAGACGCGGCCCCTATATTCCACGCGGCGCTAGTCCACTTTGACTTGGTCATGCTGACGTCTCTTGACCAAGACGACCTGGACTCTGTGTTCATGGACCCAGAACCAGACCCAATGACCTTGAGCTGTGACTCTCCTTCCAATCCCTCAGATTTAGATCCACCGCTCTACCAATCGGATGACCCCGACTCGCCTCTACCCACCTTGGACCCTGCCACTGTGTGCCCAACGGATCCCTCGCGGTCCGAAGAACGGGCGGATCCATCTTCAGAGTGCCGCATAGCTCACACGTCTCAGGAAGTGGAAGCGGATTTCCGTCGAGACCCGACGCCGCAGGTCACGGTCACGATATCCCCTCCCAGTCCGGTGTCCCCCGACCCGGGCAGTTTGCTGGACGCGGACTTTGGTTCTGCCGCCGACCCGGATCCTCCTCTGGCCTACGCGGATCCACATCCTTTACATTTGGACCCGTCGCCGCCCGACCCGGAAGACATCCCGTTCCTGGACCTGACGCCCATGGAGCCGGACGAGCCGGCGGAAGGTCCGCTCGTGATGGGAGGTTCCGACGACGACGACAGGGGCCTCATGGGCAGCGTCGCCGCCGGCGGCAGCTCGGAGGGGTCTTCGTCGTGGGACCACGGCTTCCTGTGGTACCGGTGGCCCCGGAGGAGCCGGGGCCTGAGGTCCATGCGGCGGAGCTCCAGCGTGGAGCTGTGGAGCGGGCGGTACGAGTACAACAGCGCGGAGATAACCTACATGTCCCTCACCCTGTGAACGCTTACCTCATGCTGTCGGCAGACACAAATGTAGCTCGAGATGTCTTTGTGGCTCATGTTTTCTATAAGCAAGGAGAGCACCCTGCCGATGTAAAGGCCATTTGGACCCCAATGCAAGGACATTATTATTATTATTATTATTCTACACAAGCTTGCACTAATCTGTAAGGGGAAGACTGCACCAGTAGCAATTAACCCAGATTGTACAGTACTTCATGGAATGTACCGTAACATTACGAATGTGATGAATAAACCGCAGGTGGTGAAGTCAGCATAGTTTTTAAATGTTGTCACTGTTCAAGAACAAAACAATATTAAAGGAAAGCAAACCAAATCCGTGAAGCTAGGCGACGACAACAACACTGGCGTGAACATGTCTGTTCTCTTCAATTGGACAGTTCCTCTCTCACACACAGCAGACACTGGTTAAAGAAAAAGAAAAAAGAATGTACTTGTTCTATCGGTGAGTTTGACACTTTGGTGTTTATTCACCCCACACACACACAAAACAAACATTCCCAGGACTCTTCTGGAGCTCTGCGCGGTCAACACGCGGTGAAGACAGCAGCCTGTTGTTTTTGAAGTTGTGACAATCTTCTTCTATGACCATGGAAACCGACATTTGGTGTTTCCCTTTCCTAATAATTAAATCTGAGAACTTCTGTTTTTAATGTCACTTCAGAATAGAGCGACGTTAAATCTTCACAGTTATCATATAACTAAGAATCCCAATCATGTGTATATGCTGTTTTATTATCACGTGAGCTGCTGTAGATGGATCGAACGGCCCAGTGTTCATTTTGACGGCAAATTTAGATTTAGTTTTATTCGTAGTCTTTTGAATACAATCTCGTTTTGTTTTAGTCAGATTTTAGTCACCTGAAAGGTTTTAGTTTCAGTCGACTAAATATCATAAGTCGACTAAATCTACGCCGTAAATTGTGCCTGATTTCACACTCCGTTTCGTGCTGAAAATAGCAGATCTACAAGCTCACAACAAGCCGCACTGCCGCAGCGTGAGGCGTTGTGTGAGCTTGTAGATCTGCTATTTCCAGAGCGCAATGCCCGAGCACAACCAATCATAAAATGTCTTGTCATTTAGTTATACTGGATCTCTTCTCCACTAGTCCCTTCCTAACATTTTAGTCAAGTTTTTATTTGTGTACAAAATTGTTACTATAGCCTATTTAGTCTTTTTAGTTTTAGTTATCACAGCTTAGCTTTTATTTCGTTTTTTATTTAGCTTTCGTAAAAAGGGAGTCAACGGAACATTTCTCCTCGTAGTTTTAAGTTGACGAAATGAACACTGGGATCCGACGGTGCAGCTCATTAAAGGAGAAAACAGGGGAATGAAGGTTTATTATGATGACGTACGTTTGCACAATCTGAGATGGAGCGAAAGACAAACTGTACAGTGCTCTGTTGTTGAGAAGCGGGGATGTGATTTGTATCGACCACATTTAAAGGACCATACCTTGCTGTCTGGCGCATGTTTAAGCCTTTTATACTTGACATTCCGTGCTGACTATTTTCCAGAGCATATATAGGCTATACCGCAGGTTAAGATGTTTTGAGTTCCATTTCATTCCACTACGGTACGAACAGCAACACACTAAATGGTTTTTCGCTGGTTATTATTTATTTATTAATCCCATTTAGAGCTGGAAAGCGTTCGTGTCACTTTAGATTCATAGCTTCATCAACACAGGTTTTCTGTTAACCGTTAGGATTTTAGAATATGGCATATCGTTGCTGTTGGGCCGAAACCTCTTATCTTCGTATATATATATATTATAACGTTTTGTGTGTTTGTTTAGAAAATTAACGCCCTACTTGATCATACTACAACATCACACAACAGTAGCAGTCTAGTAGTAGCAGATCTACACAAACTCAGTTTTGAGCTTGCAGATTTTAATTTGAATCCTGATGAGTAAAAGGTTTGGACATGAGGAGGTTTCCACCTGACAGATACGATTTGTAGAATCATCCTCAGGTCTAAATGGGTTAAGGTATGTTGTCTTTGCATTTAGGTCCGTTCATTTTCAAAACTCTGAAACTGAAAGAATCTACAAGCTTACAACTTGTAGCTTTGTTTTTAACTTTTTTTTGGTCAAATGTTTGCCTATTATTATGACATGGCCAGAATTGGGTTCGTATGGTTAGTGTGTATTGATTTGGCTGAAAATGGACCGATTCACAGAGGGTTTCCTGGGTGCGGCCATTACTGAGGTGTACCATTAAGTGCAGCAGGACTGATTAGCTACACCTGGGCTGCATCCGAATTGCTAGGGTTGTTCCCTACTCCCTACCCCCCATACGGGGATCCAGACTCTAGTGGACTCTATAGTGATGATTTCGGACAATACTCCCTGTATGGGGAGCACCGACTCTGACGTCAATATCGGTAGAGGGCGCTGTAGGTCCGCGGGTTCATGTACATTTTATTTGCATGAAATCCCCATTAGGTTAGTAGATCTATAAGCAACGTGTCCGTGTTGTGAGCTTGTATCGGGTAGGCCTACTTTTGGTAAAGAATTACCAAAAGTAGCCGATCTACAAGCTCTGCTCACAATAATAATACGGACGTTTGGTGTTAACAGAAACAGCAGTCCAATAAATGACTGCATACATAATGAAGTTTTAATGTATTTATCGCAATTCAATGAAATAATGTTAGAATGTTAGATATTTTTTCATGGCAGGAATTAATGAATATTAATAAAACATATGTTCGGACACAATTAATGTGTCTCACATGCATGTATTTAGCCTACGTTTGTGATAAAGAATCTCACAAATATATTCTACAGCAAGCAACTGATTCCTCTCCTAACGTCATGCGCTGGGCCTGGGTGATACAATGGATCAGTAATACTATTGCAAATGAGTAATTTATAAATAAAATAAAACAATTTCAAATAAATGCACAGATCATTTGTCTCGAGATCTGTAGCTTCGAGATCCGCCAGGGAAGGGAAAACGAAAGTTTATAAAGTACATTTGTGTTGAGTTCTTTCGCTGGTTCAACTTCTGCCTCTTCTGAGTTGGAGCGCAATGAGCGCATGCATGCAGAAGCAGCGCACGTGCGCAAACGCGTGCATGTGCGCTCAAGAGCGAGCTTGAGCAATGCATTATGGGGCAGTTTGCTTCGCTGTGTTTTTGTAGTGACCATCGGATGCTCCCTACAATTCCCGGTGCATTGTGGGATACTTCAGTCCACTATGTTAGGGTGCAAAAATGCTCACTACACATTCGGACACTACAACAAAATGGCGGAACGCCAAAGTAGTGCACTATATGGGGCATAGGGAATGAATTCGGACGCAGCCCTGGTCTACAGAGCACCTGCTCCATGTATTACACCTCAGTAATGGCCGCGCCCAGGGCACCCCTCTGTGAATCGGTCTATAGCCCAAAGGATAAATTTCTGACCAACGTTTAAATGTCCATGATTTGACACAAATATTCAGGTACATTGAGTGACATTTGAAAGATTATGAAGACAATGTAGTCAACGGTTACACAACCTGAAGAAGATAAAGCCGCCATGCATTCATGGAAAATAGTCCAATATTTATGTAAAATATATGGCCAAAGAAAGCTGTGAATAGACACTGACATGTATTGATAGCGGTATGGTATGGTCCTTTAATACACTACAGTATGATTGGAAAACCAGTCAGAGTGAAAAAAGTGCACTCCGCGCCATCTGAAGGGGACTTGAGAGGCACCGCAGAGCTTTACAGAGATTGTGCATTACATTCACCAATTCACACACACATTCATACACCGATGGCGGAAGAAACCATGCAAGGCACCAACCAGCACATTAGCAGCAATTAGGGGTTCAGTGTCTTGCTCAAGGACACTTCGACACCAACTCTGGGGGAGCCCGGGTTCCAACTGGCAATCTTGCGGTTACCATCCAGCCACTCTACCCCTGAGCCACCGCCGCCCCAATGTACAAATATTTATTTCCCCATATTTATTTTACATAATTGGTAGTTAAACAACTAGTCAACTAGTAAAAATGACTAGAAGTGAATGCCCTACCTCCCAGGCTCCCACTAGTCTCAGTACCTCCGAGACCTCAACATTGCATCACCAGTGCGAGTGGTCATGGCCCATCCACGGCCCCAGAGTGGTGAACCATAAGAAAACAAGCCTTTTGCCTTTGGCTTTTGCCTTATCTGACTGGTTTTCCAATCCTACTGGAACATACACACACACACACAGACACACAGCCAGGATTCAGTTAGCTCTGTAAAAAACATCATTCACTTATTTTGTCTCAAACAATCCAAGGACAGATAAGGTGCTGATGAAGCGGTGTCGGATCTTTTACTGTAATAATGTACAATCTTCATGCTCAGGAATCAAAGACTGAGAATGTAAAACAGACAAAGAGGCGTATGACATTTTGAAGTGTGTTCTAATTTGCTCAAACAGAGACTTTTTTCTAAGACTGTGCGTGACACTGACTGGTAAGAAGGAAGAAAACAAAAACGAAGGTGCATGTTTATGATGGATGCGTCTATATTTCTGTTCCCTTCATGTATTCACTTTGTTAGTGTCGGGGGTAAAAAAAAGATTCTCCAGACAACCCATATTGCGTAGCAGTGGCTGCCATTTGGTGGTGCCAGAGTTAGAAAATCCATTAATTTCCCCTCCTATATACAGGTTTAATGTTTGTTTTTCCTTAAATAAACATAAAAAACGCCATTGACATGGACGGAGTTTAATGTTTGTTTTGTCTGATAATAACGTCATACAAGATGTATATATAGTGCCCCTCACTTCACACGGGTGTGATTTTTTTTCTCATAGAGATTTCCGGAAACATATTTATATAAATTATTTTAAGCCTTGAACCAAGCCATGCAGGCTCAGGAATCATGAAATTGTGAAAACATTTGATTCTGTGTCAAAAATATTTGAATATTTAATGACACTAGACCCTTATGTGCCCGTCGGCTACCGGCCTACCTGAGAACGATGCAACTTGGGAACCTAATAATATACCCGTTGTCATAGCACCAGTTTTAACTGTCTGTCTCCCTTTTGTGCCCATACTGTATATGGAGATCTCTGTATCTGTCTGTCTGCCTCTGTCTGTCTGCCTGTGCCTGAAGAGTGCAAACTAATAGGCTCATATACCCACCAAATAAAACTATCATAAAACGACCAGCTCATATTATGAGCTGGTCGTTTTGAAAGTAGCTCTGAAGTAAAAAAAAAGTGTGGGCAGCCCTGGTATAGATGATTATATATATATATATTCGTTCCGTGGGTAAATCCCTGTAGGCTACCCACATATTGGTAGCCTATATTAGCCCAATATTGGCGTTACGCATTTCACTTGAATAATGTGTGCGCGCGTGCGGAGAAATACAGTTATTTAATGAAACTCAAGATTATAACGTCCTGCGTCGCTGCTGCCGTGTATAGGCTGCACGGCTATGTGTGTGTGTGTGTGTGTGTGTGTGTGTGTGTGTGTGTGTGTGTGTGTGTGTGTGTGTGTGTGTGTGTGTGTGTGTGTGTGTGTGTGTGTGTGTGTGTGTGTGTGTGTGTGTGTGTGTGTGTGTGTGTGTGTGTGTGTGTGTGTGTGTGTGGTGAGAGAGAGAGAGAGATCGTGGCTTCCAGGCGTGCGTGTGTGTGTGCGCAATGAAAATGTACTCTGCAGTATGGCTGGCAGGCGAAATGGCGAATTCGAACGGTGTAATTGTAATAGTTTGGCACAAACCAAAAACTGTCAAAGCACAATGTTGATGTAACTAAGAGATTAGCTGAGAGAGCGATATTTAATATACAGAGATTTAGAAGGAATAAGCAAAATCGTGAGGCGAAAATTCCTCTCCTTGGACAGGACAGGACTGTCAGGGAGACTCGGAGATCAGAGCAGCACAGGCTGAGAGGCAGAGCTAGTAGCCAATTAATAGACGGAGTAGTAGTTGCCAGGTTCGCGAATTGTAAGCGAGTCGTAGTGTGTGTTGAATGGCATTTGAATGGCATTTGTGGGCTTGTGAATTAACTGTCTCACATGTAATTTGTGCTCACTTGCATAGACCTGGCGAATTTAGCGTGGTGAAAGGGCAACAGTGTTCCGGGGGTGTGGGTGCTTGGGGCGATAATGTTTGTAGTAAACAAATGCATTGACGCCGTGGGTGTGGACGGGATGCATCTTTGGTGGCAGTGGAATGAGCATTTTTTGGCGGGTGGTGTCGAGTGTTGGCGTTGGGCGCGATAGGAGGAGATAGGTCCCGAACACTGCGAAGGTAAGTGTGTGACGTCACTGCCGTGTGAGTGTGTGTGGGTGTAGTGTGTAAGATGGTGTTGTGGGTGTTGCAATAGCGACGTAGCTGTTGTGGCTTTAAGTTTCTTGCCATGTGTTGGGTACAAGTTCTCATTTGTTAATATAGATGTATATGTATACGTATGTCTTACGTCATAATTTAGAGCTAGTCATACGTATACTATACATAATCACTAAAATAAAATGGCAAATTGTGCCTGATTTGCTGGGACCAGAGTACATGGTGTGTATATGTATGACTAGCTCTCAATGATGACGTAAGAAATATGGTCATTTGTGTAATCTGGTCGTCCCAGCAAACCAGGCACAAATCTGCTGTTTTATTTGCATACGCATCAAATGGCGGGTTGGCTGGCACGGTTTTTGGCGCAAAGTAACCACAGTATACCGCTAATCAACTTACAACTACATACTCTATAGTATATGTATATGTATACGTATGTCTTACGTCATCTTCATGTCAAGATTAGGCTTTAAACAATTAAATACAAATCCAACTACAGATTACGGAAGTATTTTAGATCATGTATATTTTAACAAATGTGAAAGTATTATTACAGAAATTGAAGTTAGAGACACCTATTACTCTGATCATGATTTAGTATTAATATCACTATATTCCAAGATGAAATACATTTAAAACAATTGACAATTTAGAATAAATAATAGAATAATTATACTGTATAACATATTTTAATTCAGTTTATATACTTTTTTTCACATATCAATGATTTATTTTTCTTTAAAAAACTAAAAAGGGATCCAGAATATATCTACATAGATAAAACTGTATTTCTTATATAGATAGAAACTTGAACCATACTTAATAATACTAGGTGTTTATATGCATAAAGTAGGTAGGTAGCAAATAGTTACACGTAATAATTAGACATTTCAAACGTTCCTTCACAGAGCTACTGAGATTTGACAGTTTACAGCGGTCGAAAGTACTTGCGCACTCTGCTTGCGCACTAGTTGGCCATTTATGGCCTACTAGTGTGCAACAAGCAAGTATGCACTCGACAGAGTGCAGTTCTAGTTAGATACTATATTTAGTAATTAGCCCTTTTTTGTGGTTTTCAAATATTTTTTGAAACAGAATCAACATTTTTATGGCCATGATCCTGATCCATCTTGGTTACAGGTATAAAAAAATTAATTATACGGAAAAATACGGAAATCTCTATGGGAACAAATGAATGGGCTTTCTATCTGAGGCAACACAAAATGGCCACCACTGCTATGCCCTATACACCCACAACAATGATAATTCTGCAGCCAGCCCGTAAACAATTAACGGTGGGCAAATCACTAGAAATATCTGTGCTTCTCCGCTCAGGGGGGGCTTTGTAAGAACTCACCAATCTGAAGGCCTATTCATAGTCTGGATTTTCGGTGATGAGGTGACCACCACTCCGGTGGTGAGCTGACCACCGGAGCTGAAATAACATTGAGCGGTGGTGAGTAAAAACAGAGAGAAGGGCTGGAGCGGTGGCGGTGGTTTGCTCTTCACCGTGGCTTGTGACGTCATGTTGTAGTTCGGCGGTCACCTCACCACCGAAAATCCAGACTATGTATGAGCCTTAACTCTGCACTCTAATAAAGTGCACTCAAACAAAAAAGGATCTATGAAAAACTCTTATCTGAAGTTCTGAACTGCCCTTTTCTTTTTTCTCTTTCTCGTGGTGTTTGCAATTGAAACTAAACTGTAATGGGTAGTAGTTTTGGAAAGCTTACTATATTGGCTGAATCAGGGTTTTCAAAAGTTGAAAGTTGTTCATTTGTCTTCCATATTAAATACAAAACCTTTATCTAATCAAGGGCACAGCTAATACTCGATACTAATACTAATACTGATAACTTCAGAGAAAATGTAATCCATACATTTTCAGGCTGGTGAATTTGATGAGGTTAAAGGTAAAAAAAAAGCTCAAATCATCTTGTGCGTAATCAAATGAAGTAAAGATACAAGTTATATTTATTTTTTTAATCTACAGTTTGTCAACTTTAAAAGGCATTGTGGGAATCCCCACTGGATCAGAGGACACAATGGACTTCAGGGCTAAACTCTGATGCGTTCAATTTGTTGTGCACACTGCCCTAGGCTACACAAAGGAAGTCACGTTGTATTGCATAATGTGAAAAAAGTTAATTCCTCTGTGTACAAATATTGTATATTTTAAATAGCTATACCTACATGGTTAGCGGTAGTTAACGCTCTTTATGGAAAAGAATAGGTAGCCAATAATATTCTTGATACTTTTCCTTTCCTCCACTATACCAGTTAGACGCCCTGGGTGACGGACAACTGCAGGACGAGCGCTGGCGCTTTGGCATGGAATGAATTCTGTACTGGCCATATGGAGCGTGTCTTGTAGGGTTTGATGAGGTCACGGGGGGGGGGGGAGGATCAACATGGAATGTCAGAACAGGTCAATTCCATATATGGAGATCTAAG
The DNA here is from genome assembly GCF_964188405.1 of Protomyctophum parallelum. Classification (NCBI taxonomy): domain Eukaryota; kingdom Metazoa; phylum Chordata; class Actinopteri; order Myctophiformes; family Myctophidae; genus Protomyctophum; species Protomyctophum parallelum. The sequence goes on along the minus strand of NC_139718.1, from coordinate 38,618,027 downwards.
GGTTTGAGGTGGGAAGAGTTGCTGGCCGACTCCGTATCTCCATAATCATTTTGAGTTGTAGTCTTGTTAGGTTGTGTTTACATGTTTGTGCGTTATGGCATACAGCTTCAATACGTCGTCAGTCTCTCGCATACGGCCGCATATCGCTCTGGATTCAGCACTGGTCCAGAGTACATTGTCTCTGCCCAGGAGAGACCAGATGGAAGCGCAGGCGGCGGAACTCAGTGCTGCCACCATCTGGCAGAGTCAGGTTAACATGGATGGACTATACGTCAGTAATGTGGACCTGTATTATGTAGGCCTCGCGAGGGTCACGGACAAGGTCAGGGAGAGACAGACGAGGCTATTTGCAATGTGTCGGGCGCCCAGAACTGGTGGCGAGCCAACTGACCCTGTTGGGGAGTTCGTGTATATATACACAAAGACAATTGGCCCGTGTTCGGGGGAGGGTATCCGGGTCGTGCAGGGAGGGTGATGATCATCGCACATACTCCTGCTTGTCGGCAGGGAGTTTTGGGGCGGGCGGAGTATAGGACGAAGGCTCTACAGTACATCCTCCCGGTGGGGGCTCCTCACTGGCAGGTGAGTCAGCAGGACACAACAACAGTGTAGTGACAACATAAAACTGTGCGTGGTGGGCAGGAATCAATTGGCAGGACGACTACATTGGGGAGAAGGGAAGGAAATAAAATCAAGAGCTCGTGACTAAAATGATAACTGCATTGGATCCATCGGAACGCAGGTTTGTATACGAGGTGTCCACCCCAACAGTTACGGCACGGCACTAAAATTGGGATTCCACTGAGAATTGACTTTGTGTTACATCTGTGCAGGATTAGTTACGATCAGCCCTCGGCCTGGGATGAAGAGTGCAGATTTCATCAGGCTTTAGTTGCTGGAAGGCTGATTCATGACTACTTAACTAAATTGCCCAGACACAGCATACTGTACGAGCTGCGTCGCACTGCCTCGCAATTAAGGCTTTATATTTGGAGAAAAACAACAGCGGGTCTAGGCCCCGGTGCATTGATAATCCCCAACACACACACGCGCGCACATGCACACGCACGCACACACCAAGAGCTCCGCTTGCCTCTCAGTGTGTCTCTTTCGGTATTCACACTGTTTGGTCCGCTGTCACCGCTCTCTCCTTGAGCCGCCAGCGCGCCGTCACCGTTATTGATTCGTTAAGCGCAAGGCCTTATCTAGCAGGTAGATTGGAAAACGGCGGTAGAATGTGAAATGGCTCTTTCTTCTCTGGCTCTAGCGTCCGTGGCACTGCGTGTGTGTGTGCGTGCGTGCATGTTTGTGTGAGTGCGAGAGCTCAACCAATGAGCTTTTGTCAGGCATCAATGTGCTAGAGACATTTACAAGTGATTTGTCCTCTCCGCTCCCCTCCTCAAAGCCTGGTCACGTCCAGAGCAGCATCACACACACACACACACACACGCGCGCATGGCACGTGCATGCTCACGCGCTGCACGCACAAGCCCTCTGGATGCTGCTATTTATAGCTCGCCGTGTGCTTTTCGGTGATCCATCTGGTGGACAGGACGCTTTGTCAAGTGCCGTGTGTGCGCTTTCACGGGGGGCGGCGACGCGTTTCGCTAACCACTTGAAGCCCGCGCATAGCGTCCGTATATTGCGGGGAAAGCCTTCGCAGTGAATAGCAGATCGACAAGCTCACAACAACGTGATGCAATGCTGTTTGTCTGCGAATGCTTTCCCCCACAATAACAGAATACACTAGAACAGGGCTCCTCTGAGTCGTATGGGGTTTAAAGGGGAATTCCGGACTAGCTGTCTTACGGAAGTATGATGTTTTTTTGTGGCTTTCGCCTTTATTTTGTTATTTTTGTAGAGGGATAGACAGAAAGTGGGCTGACAGGAAATGGGGAGAGAGATGGGGGGGGCGTCGGGAACGGCAGTCAAACCCGCGGCACACTGCCAGGCTGGATCACCAGCCGAGGTGCCTGGACCGCTGAGCCACGGCCCAGGCCAAAAGTATGATGTTACAATACCCATTATCCAGTGGTAGAGGTGGTCCACCCTGAGCGCACCCCAGCTCCGACCGTGCAGTTTATCGCTAAATTGCTTATTTTGATCGCTCGACAATTTATTCATGGTGAGTTTTGTCCCAAATGGGCTTCCATAAAAGGCGACTGGCCGATAAACCCCTCCTCCCTAGTCCCTGCTCAGAGCTACAGCGTGTGAGACAAGGATTATTATTTGCCTCTACAAATTGTTATTGTATCTATTAGGGATGCATATGCTTTGTATGAATAGTTGGCAGTTGGAAATATATGCGAGTTAAGTCTTTACTTGAAATTTTCCTTAAATTTTTAAGTTAATCTTAAATGAATCCTGAGTTTGATATAATTCTAAACAAAAGACCCATCTTGGCTTTTAATCAAACAAAGATTGTGCCTGGCACACATTTGCACTTGAGAATCCCTATAGAAGACATCAGATTTAGGTAAGAAAGTGGGTTGGCGAAAGGGCCTTTCTGTGTGGATTTTGTATATTCTCCCCGTGTCCCCTAGGGTAGGTACCCTCACAAAAAACATGCAGCAATCCTGGTCTCTAATACTGCGTCCCCCTGGCCAGCCTGACGTTCAACCGGGGAAACTCCCCCCTGTCAGGTGAAAAGAAGCAGCTTGGACTCCTCATGCATTGAAGGAAACATGAGGTCAGTCTGTTGCAGTCTCAATAGGTTGGCAGAGAGAGTGTAAGCGCCCAGGATTAAATTAGACAATTGACACTGGGTGAAAACAATGCAAGGAAAATAATAAGAAAACAGCTAGTCTGGTATTCTCCTGTAAGTGGTAGAGGCCACGGCGTTCGACACAGAGCGCCGCAGAATGCAAATGCTGCCTCGCCGTGCGCTGCGGTGACTTCACCCACGGCGGGGATAAGATGTTGCGCCCGGGAGACCACCGTGGACGAGGTCATTTCCTGTCTATGCCCGCTCCCGCTTCCTTCCTCTCATCTCTGGCTGGCAGACGAGCAGCAGTTGGGTAGTACCTGGCCGTCAGCGTGACGACACTCATGAAACGGACGCGGCAAAAACATCTAAGGCTATATGCAGGGATTTTAATCCGCAGCTTTGGACTTGCAAAGCACAGGAACAGCTTTGATATTGTCCTTTTGTTGGGAAGTATTACCTACCTGATGCAGTTTCTTAGTCATAGCTCTATGAAATACATTTCTTTAGCAAATATTTATGAAACCCATACACATAAATGTAGGTGATATTTAATCTGACCTGAGATCAGATTCAAAAAAATGTCTTCTACATCCTGACAGTTTTCTGAAAAAGCAGTGTTTCTATGTCAGTCGTTCTTCGATAAAAAAATAAATAGCAGACCTACAAGCTCGTAGCGCGCCACTCGGTGGCGCGCTATGAGCTTGTAGATCTGCTATTTTTCAATAGCTAAAGCATAACCAGATGCTAACACCAAAAGGGGTTCCCGCCCAAAATGGGTTAACTTTCTTGTTAAAAGGTTGAAACTCTATATTCTTTTTGTGATCATTGCTATTAGCGGTGGTTTTCAACCAGTGGTCCAGGGACCACCAGTGGTCCTTGAGGAGGTTCCAGGTGGTCCCCAGCTAATATAAATGATGGAGAGTTGATAACCAAATGGACCCTTATTATTAGATCTTTTAACGCTTGAGAGCGTAAAATTAAACCTACATTTTTTTCACTCAAGAGTTCAATATATATCTGCTTAATTCACAAGACGTCTACACATGAGAATACATGTAGAATAATTTTGGACACATTCTGTGGTGGATTATTTAGAACTCACATCAGAGTCTTTAGGAAATGGACTGAAACAATGTCACTTGTATTACAAAGACTGGTCTGTACCGAGCCCAGGGAGGCTTGCATACGCTCCAGAGCCCTTTACATTTCTCTCTCTTATACACAATGACAGAGCAGAGAATACATCGGAGGTGTGGTCAGTGTTTAGTGGACATGGTCAAACATGGGTCTTGTGTGAGAATAGGTCATCTGACCGACAACCAACATGGTGGATAGTATTCTCATCTTCAAAATCCTATTACAATTTCTCATCCAACGATGGCAAAACATTAATAGGTGTTTGGGTCCGAGAGGCTGAAATCTCATCAAATGTTGAGAATAATTGATGGACCTTGACATGAAAAGGGTTGAAAGCCACTGCATTAGAGTGTTCGTTACTTGTTCGGTAATGGTGGTCTCCCCGTTTGGCCAGCTCTTTAATAAAAACACAAAATACATCTTCAGGCAGATTGCCAATTTCAGGCCAGTCAAGAGTAAAGAGGACCCACTTATCCGCTTCAATTTTAAAGTGTTCCAGTTCCAATTTTTGGGTCTGCTCATTTTCTTTGTGTCATCACTTGTTTAATCCGTAACCTGTGTGAGTTCTCTCTCCTGATTGAATCAAATTGACCTGAAAATGCATTTTTCTCTTTAGCACGGAGCTGGAGAGGCAAGGGATATGCGGCCGAGCTACACCGGGGCTTTTCAGTGCGCGTTTACGCGAATACGCACACGCGCAAGTGCGCGTATGCGGGGCTCAAAGAGCCTGGTGTGTTGCTCGGCCGGGAGACTCCTGTTACTTAAACATTCTATAGCAGCGGCAATGAGCACAGTCATAATATAGAGCTATTTAAAACATATTCTATACAGGTCACTCATTCTTGAGATGAGGGACAAAAGTGGAAAAAACATGTCCCACACATAAGAGCCTTATTATTGTTAAAAATAAATTAATTTAATAAAAATAAAAGCACTTGCAAAGTTAAATGTAATACAGTTGTGTATTATTATGCCATTAATTTCATTATAATTGTTTTCATATGCCATCTGAATTAGTTAAAAGCAGGCACTGTACCCAAAAACGCCTGTATTTAGCCTGTCCCCAGCAAGTGGTCATAATTTCAAACTGCTAAAAAAGTGTCTAATACTGTCACAATCACATAAATATACATACTAAATTAAAGTAGATTGTCAACAACATAGCAAACAATATACACAATAATTTTAATTTATATTTTCCATTAGATATCTCATATCAAATGTGTGTCCCACGTCTCCCGTCAACTCCGTCAGGTTTTTTAAAAGTCTTAAATTAATCAGAAAATATTGTCGACATGATTTAGCCTGAAGACTCCTTTTCCAAGTCCCGTTTGTATTTGTTGCAACTGTGGAGCACCTGGTCTGAAAAGCATTCAATTGTTTGATATTTTAAACAAACAATGTTGATATCAGGGTGGTCACAGCTTTTACATGTCAACTCCGTCAGGACATTATTATGATCTTTGTTAAGAATTCCAAAATAATGTTTATTATAAAAGTTTAGGGTTAGGTTTAGCTAACAAATGAAGCAAAAACAAAATGGCTACATTGTACTACAGAGGGTTAAGATGAAAACAAATGACATTTTGTCAACTCCGTCAGACGTCAACTCCGTCAGGTTTTGTGTCTGACGGAGTTGACATGTATCTGACGGAGTTGACAAAAGTGTTCCTAAAACAATAAAATTATAGTTTTTGAATAATGGGACGTATTCTAATTTGGCACACAGTTAGAGCATGCCTTAAGGAACATTTTTGGCTATAGGGCCATCACAGATTTGTCTCGTGGTGACCATGGCAGCCATTTTCCAAAATTGCCGCCACCTGATGTTATTTTACAATAACTCAAGTTCTACACCACCTAGGATCTTGATTCTGGTGACTAAGACTACATTTTCAAGGATGAGGGATACATTGGTACTATTTAGATTTGTCCTGTGACCATGGCAGCCATTGTTTTTCAAAATGGCCGCCACCTGCTGTTATTTTACAATAACCCAAGTTTTAGACCACATAGGATCTTGATTCTGCCGACTAATAATACATTTTAAAAGATGAGGAATACAGTGGTACTATTTAGATTTGTCCTGTGACCATGGCAGCCATTGTTTTTCAAAGTGACCACCAACCTGCTGTTATTTTACCAATAACTCAAGTTTTAGACCACCAAGGATCTTGATTCTGGCGACTAATCATTACATTTTCAAGGATGAACTTTCTCTGGGAGGGGTCAGGGCTTATTTCAGGTGCAGGTTGAGTTGCTACTGACAGGACATTAAAAGGAGGTGGGCTTTCTGGCCTTTGACTTGTCTCTTTCAGGTACAGACGCACAGTTTGACTTCACTGGCCACTGCAGTGTGGCGTTGTATCTTGGTGGCCTCCTGCCAGTGTTTCTCCATCCTTCTCATGAGCTCTGTGTTCTGGGGCTCTGTTATAGTCAACTTACATTGTCTTGGCTGGAGATTGCTTTCCTGCAGGGTCCAGCCCAGTCTTGTGCAGATGGCTACTGGCCCACCTGGAGGCCCCAACCTCACTTGTTTGGTTGGTGTGATTAGGTGGGGTGGTCTTCCCCAATCAGGATGAAGGGTTTGACCCTTTCAAACGGCAGTCTGGCCAAGTGTCTGTATTTAGTTGTGAGGCTAGATACAGGATACGATTGCTCACCCAGCCCCAGGTGACTTGAGGTGAAGGCTCCTTTGATTTGGTAACATTGCTTTGGTTGACATGCTGGGGACACAGAACGACACTGATGCCTTCAGTGTCTGCACATCCTGCCTGATAGTCCTGAAGGCAGATCTTCTGTCTTCAGTCTTTCGCTCACTGTTCACTGCTCACTGTTCACCTCAAGCAGGTCTTCAAGGTGTTTGCCTTTGCACAGGCTATATGGCTAGGACTCATGCTTCAACCACTCAGAGAACTCCAACAGGGTGTTGGTTGCTCCTGGGCCGCAGAGCATTGTGCGGCAGAATTCAGCTCTCATCCCTGGTGGCAGCTTGTTGAGGAGTCGTGCAACATGTGAGCCGCATCTAAGTTCTGTGTCTCCCTCTGGGCCTAGGGTAGACACTTGCTATTTTCCGTAACACTAATTGGTGGGGCTGTCCAAACTTGTTGTTTAGGTGTCAATCGGGTCTCTGTTTGTGAAGTCGGGTCTAGGTGGTCTAGAAGATGAGTTATTTAGTCAGGGGATATTAATACAATCTGGTAATAAATTCCTTATCAAGAATTTTCTTCACCAATGTGTTTGGAAGGGTGTCTACTAACATATCCCACATTGCTTTATATTCAACCACCCTAGGGGACCTTTTGACAGCTGCTGAAAGTTGGGGTACCATCAACAACCTATATAAGGCAAAATGTTCATTATGCTTTAAGTAGCATGTGACATGTCAAACTAGGGAGTTTTCATGATTCTGAATGCATTCCAAGCATTAGCTATGCACGAAGAACACTCCTTGGGCTGAAAACGGCCATAGCCATCATCACAAAATGAGGTCAGCACATTTGGGCAAGTGGATATATGGCCGAATTTAGCCCAAGGGGTTTGACCCCTAGTTTGGCCATAGACTCCCTAGTTTTGCCATAGCCACTTGGTATGGTACCCAACTTTCAGCAGCTGTCAAAAATGCCTCTAGGGTGGTTCAATAGAAACCAATGTGGGATATGTTAGTAGACACCTTTACAAACACATTGGTGAAAAAATTCTTGGTAAGAAATGTATTCACAGATTTGACATTATTCTGATAATAGGCCTATTCCCTGACTAAATTGGTAAAATAATAGCAGGTCCACCATTTTTTTAAATGGCTGCCATTGTCACGGGATAAATCTAAATAGATAAAACTGTATTCCTCCTCATTGAAAATGTAGGATTAGTCATCAGAATCAAGATCCTAGGTGGTGTAGAACTTGAGTTATTGTAAGATAACAGCAGGTGGCTGCCATTTTGAAAATGGCTGCCATGGTCACAGGGCCAATATAAATAGTACCACTGTATTCCTCATCCTTGAAAATGTGGGATTAGTCACCAGAATCAAGATCCTAGGTGATCTAGAACCTAAATCAGTTAAACTTGTCAACTCCGTCAGATGTTCGTCAACTCCGTCAGATGTTCGTCCCGTGATGTTTTTGTTAATTTCCAAAGAAATAGAAAATGTGATGTTAAATATTTTGTGCATATGTATTGAAACACCAACTGAAATGATACATAATGATGATTTTTTGTGTTTTTTACATGGTTTTCATGTTATAATATTGAAAATAGAGGTTGAAATGACGGATTTGAGAGATTGGATATTTCATAATAGTGTGATATTGGAAAAAAACAATATTAAAATAATTGTATTACTTAACTTGATTACTGAAAGCCATTATAAGAGAACTGAGGACTTTATATTATTGTTGAAATTATCAAATTCAATTAAAAGGTATTTTAGTGTGTCTGACGGAGTTGACATGAATCGGGTATTAAGTGCATAAATGTCCCATTTTAGAAAGAAATGTTATGCGAAAAACCTGTTCCTTCTCAATATTGGTAGTTGAGACCTGTGTCTACAAATACATCCATTTGATTTGAATGTATCTTAAAAAAAAAAAAAATCCAGTTTGAAAAAAGTTTTGTCCCTTATCTCAAGAATGGGTGAGTGACAAACCGTTTTTTGTTAAAAGGTTATATCACTATATTCTGATAGTAATCATCACTATAGAGTGTGTGTTCAGTAACAGCTGTGGTCTCCACATGTCTCTCCAGCTCTTTAATAAACAGAAGATGCATTTAACAGGTAGGTGACACAGTTTCAGCCAATCAGGAGAGAGTAGCTGTTTATGAGCTTAATGTTTATAGTGTCCCAGTTCCAATTGTGTCTGCTCATCCTTTTTGTCATCACTTACAATTCCACTTGTTTGATCTGTATCCTGGCGGTGTTCTCTTTCCAAATTGGATAAGATTGATATCCCAGTTTCACTTTTGGTTTCTGAAAATGCATGGAGAGACTGGAGACTCCTGTAACTATATGGCAATGAGTACTATCGGTACTATCACAATATTGAGCTTGTTAACCCATTCTGACCTGAGATCAGATTCATACGAGGTTTTCCACTGGACACAAGCTGGTCTGATTAACCCATTCTGACCTGAGATCAGATTCTAAAAATGTCAGTCGTTCGATTTTTTTCAAAAATAGCAGACCTACAAGCTCGTATCGCGCCACTCGGTGGCCACTCGGTGGCCACTCGGTGGCCACTCGGTGGCGCGATATGAGCTTGTAGATCTGCTATTTTTCAATAGTTAAAGCATAACATGATGCTGACAACACTTTTTAACACATTACACTTACTACTTCAAGTAAAAGTATCAATACTGCAATGTAGAAATTACAGAAGTTACAAGTAAAAGTCCAGAAAAAAAAGGTATAAAAATGTAGCTACCAAAAGTAAAAGTACTTCTTATGCTGTATTCAGTATTCAAATCATTTGAAAATAACATAACTACAAGCTCACACACACAAATCCTCCAATTGCCATCCAAGGCGTAAGAAGAAATGTCACCCTTTTCACATTGGCCTATTATAGCGCCACCAGGAGGCCACAACCTGAGGGGCACTTTCTTCTTGTTATAAATTAAATCTTTCCAAATCTGAGTTTATAGATCAGTTAAGTTTTTCTTTCCACGTGACACTCATACGATGAAGTGCTTTCGGATGTTATCTCCGTATTTAATGTCCATCATCAGCCGTTATCAACAGCATTCGATGCTGTCCAGTATGGACATTTCCTACTACTGACGTTGTTGTCAGCCATTGTCCGAAAATATATTTTATATATATTTTAAAGAAAAATTACAGTTTTTTTTAATTTTATATAATTTATCTACCCCCCCTGAGATTTTTTATTTAACTACATTGCAAAAGTAGCAGCATTACTTTTGACAGTGCAGACACATAATTGCCTTCCTTGATGAGCATCAACGACCATCATCACCTGGGCACAGTCACAGACACACAACTGAAAGTGACTCATGTCTCCAAAAGCACTTGAATATAATGGAATATGACTAAAGCTCACATTTCACATCACACACTAGCCCCACACTAAATCGATTTTATTTTATTTCAATGAATCGATTCATATCGTCGGGATTAATATCGATATATATCGATATACGATATATCGTTACATGCCTATACTACTATCTAACCGTAGCCCTAACCCCTATATATGATATGATATGATATGATATAGTACTTTATTGTCAGTTCACACTGAAATTTGTCTTGCGACACAGCAGCCAAGTATGCAGAAACACATATACAAAACACAAATAACAAGACAATTTACATACGTAAAGACATGAGCAATATCCACCGCTTAGATTATCCTGTGGCTACTACATCTCCTGATTAAGCCTCAAGGTCGACTGGTAGACAAAGAACCTTTTTAGTCTGACCTTATTGTATGCTGGTACACCATATCTCCTTCCTGAAGGTAGCAACCTATATTCTCCATACAATATCGGTTGCTACCTTCAGGAAGGAGATAATGGTGTACCAGCATACAATATATTAACCGGCCATGTAATTCCCTTAAACTCATATCAGTCTTAACCGGCCACATGAGTCAGATTCACCTCACAATGTTTCCGCTTCGGCGGCAGTAATGTCCATACTGGCTCCATTGAATGGTCTTGATAAGAACTGGTGATTGTCGGTTGATGACATTCGAAGCGGGTGAAATGCGGGGCACAACGATATACCCTATAAGAGAGCCAGAGAAGTTGGACTGACTCGCTATAGCGTTGTGGATGATGCGTTTGCTTCTCCGCCATCCATCAGAGCACATGCACGGTGTGTTGACGCTGTCTTAACGGTCCAGTGCTCTGACCGCGGGAGGAGTTGTTTGGAGTAATGATGCACCAAGTCTGCCTTCTGTCTGTCTGTCTTGTCTGTCTTGTCTTGTCTGTCTGTCTGTCCCTCCGTCCGACCGTCCGTTTTGTTGTACTGGTATGGGCAAGCACCCTGTCTCAGTGGTACTTTACTTAAGTACTGTATACTTAAATAACATTTTGAGGTACATTTACTTTACTGAAATATTACCAATGCTTTTACTTCTACTCCACTACAGTACATCTCGGATCCAAATGTTGTACTCTCTCTTGCTGATGTCTTTCTCAGCAAACAATAGCATCCCAGAGACGTTACATAAGATTGTGTTTCTCAGCAGCTGTGTGTGTGTGTGTGTGTGTGTGTGTGTGTGTGTGTGTGTGTGTGTGTGTGTGTGTGTGTGTGTGTCTCCATATTGGAGGATGCACTAAACAGAGACAGTGCTGTTGGTCTGCTACAATAGGTAGCTACTGCATAAACCTCTGCAGTGCATGTGGTTGTCATGGAGATGCACGCACACACACACATGCACGCACGCACGCACACAGAGACTTCTTTGCAAAGTAAACATGTAAACTAAATACTGATGTGTTCAAACAATGTTTTTATTTGAGAGGGACAATATATTAACAAAAAAAGCGCTTCACTTCAGATGAAGTCTAAGCGCTGCTTGCAGTAACATGTTTGGGAGACAGACAACAGACGCTTTCCTGGAGTTTTTGTGTGTGTAATACGTGTTTGTTTTTAGATATTTGTATTTCAAAGTGCCATGCAGTGATGTCATGGACACTGGTCTCACTTCCTTCCTGGACTACATGTTGTCTCAGTAAGACAGCCCTCTCCACAATGTAGGGTGAGTGCAGCAAAGCATTGTGGTCATTGTAGTAATCCAGCAGTGAGACCATTGTCCATGACATCACAGACACTTAATACTAAGATATTTAAAAACACATATTACACACACACACACACACACACACACAAACACACACACAAAAAAAAAAAAACGGGAAAGTGTTTCTTGTCTCCCAAACATCATTAAAATAAGATCTAGGGTGAAGTGGCCCTTTAATAAATGCTCTATTCTGTATTCCGGTCTGCTGCTGAATCATGCTTCTGAATCTCTCTCTCTCTCTCTCTCGCTCTCTTGCTCTCTCGCTCTCTCGCTCTCTCTCTCTCAATTGAAAATGCTGTATTGGCATGTCAGAATGTGTCAAAGCATACATGCTACAAGCATATTGTTACATGTTACCGATTATGTAACAATATAACAACTTAACACGTCATAGAAAAGAAGTGACCTGACCCCTCTCTCCCTACCTCTTTAACGCTCGCTCAGTCGTGTAATGGCCTCTCTCGCCTGTCCTCACCTTGCTCTCTCTCTCTCACCCGTTGACTCTCATTCAGCCCTGCTGTCTCTCCATTCATCCTGTTTGAGGAGTTCATTCTGTGAAGGGGCCGTTGCAGTGAGTGATTGGGTTGTCTGGTTGAGGGTGACTGGCTGGCTGAGACACGGATGGTCAGAGTCAGAGAGATGTAGCACTCGCTCTGGGTATAAGCGCCGTTCATTTGTCAACGTTTGCTCTGCCCACGGTGTGTATTTTAACCACATTTCCTTTAACGGCCGTACTACTCCGTACAAGTACAAATTCTCGCTCTCTGTCAGAGTTAAGGCTCGGAAAGCATGGACATGAGTGGCATTTGCATTTCTTTCACCATAGTAAATGCTGCATTCGTGGTCTGGAGAGGGCAGTGGTTTTACAGACGGGTAAAAGCCGGGAAGGTTCTGAAGCCCCCGTTGATTGTCTACGTATGCACGTCCCTGCACTGCTCCTAATAGGAAGGGTCAAAATGCAGACATGTCCTTTCTTTCCGCTTGGGGACCGGGCTCGCTACAAATACAGGGGAGACCCTATTCGGATCCTGGGTGTTACGACGAGTTACCAATACTGCAATGTAGAAATACTCTGTTACCAGTAAAAGTCCGGAAATACTTACTTGCGCAAAACTACTGCAAAAGTATTGGTATCAAAATGTATTATAAGGTACCAAAAGTAGGAAGTTCTCATTATGCAGAATGTCCCATTTCACAAGTTTTTAAATGTGTAAAATCATGTAAAAAAGGTCTTTTGAAAACACCTCAATGTAACGGCCGAAGGCCATTACAAAGTAACTATAGGTTTCAAATAATTGTAGTGGAAATAAAGTACAGTATATCGTTCATTTTCCCTCTGAGATGGAGTGGAGTAGAAGTAAAAGTACTGCAAAATAAGTACACAGTGCTTGAGTAAATGTACTTTACACCACTGGGTGTTACACTTGTACCCTGCACACATTATTTTTCTTAGATTGCTTACTATTAAAAAAAATGATTACCCACCTCTTTTAAATCCGTGAGTTGAATTGATTCTACCTGTCACAGTGCTGTCACACTGTGCGATAAAACTACGACCCACGTCAGCAGGGTCAATGTTTTACCTCCAGAAAACCGAAGAAAGGGAAAGAAAGGAGGGCAATTTGGAGCCGGTCGTGACTTGACAGACGAGGACAACGCCGGCTGGCAATTCTCTGAAGATAGCTGAAAATATCATTTTTCACCAAACTGTCTGCACATAGACTAACACGTTGTGATTGATTCTCTCTGTGCGCGAAGCCGGAGCGATGAAACATTCTGCCACGTGGATGATACGATGTGGACATTAAAGACCATATAAAGTTAATTAATGGTCACCTCTTAACCATTTAAACCAGTGCTTTTCAACCAGAGCATTGGTAACCCAATGAACCCCCGCCTAGATCTTTATCTGTAAAATGGTCCATTTGTTTTCGTTTTACGCTCTCAAGAGTTAAACTATTGTTAAACATCTGCATTGCTTGATTTACAAGTCTACACAATTAGAGAATGTAGAAGACTTATTTGGATCAACGTTTACCTGTTATCTCTCTACTTTTATTCCTTTTCGGGACATAGGCCATTGATGAATCATTTCCACCCTCTCCTGTCTTGCGCCATCCTCTCCAGCTGTTTCCACGTCAGTCCCTTCTGTTTATTCTGTCTGCATGTCCATACTGTACGTACCCGACTGCTAGGGGACGTTATTTGCTGTATATACAGTACGGACCCCAACGTATACTCTGTGTGGTTGAGCCCCACGGGCCACGGCGGCTTTTAACCCATTCTGACCTGAGATCAGATTCATACGAGGTTTCCGCTGGACACACACTGGTCTGATTAACCCATTCTGACCTGAGATCAGATTCTAAAAAATGTCAGTCGTTCTTAGATTTTTCAAAAATAGCAGACCTACAAGCTCGTATCGCGCCACTCGGTGGCGCGATATGAGCTTGTAGATCTGCTATTTTTAAATATCTAAAGCACAACATGATGCCAACACCAAAATGGGTTCCCGTTCAGAATGGGTTAACATTGATCCGGTTGCTATGCAACGCCTCCGTCACCACCGGCTATTGGACGTTAGATCTGATCTCCGTTTTAAATCGGTTACAAGCAGGACTTTCAAACCTCCATAAGTGGGAATCCAGCAGGATCTTCAGCCCTCCAAAGCCCTCCGGATGTAATTTTGACTTCGTACTGCGTCGCTCCCGGACATGCAATCGTTTCTGGCGACAGATAAACAGTGTGTGCTTGTGGCAATAATACTAAAGTGTGTGTATTGAGTGTGTGTATCGGGGGGTGGAGGAAAACTCTTTCTCTTAAAGTGAACGCGGATGTTGGCATAGGCTAACTTATGGGGGGGTTGTGGGGGCTTATATTTATAAAAACAAACTTTTCTGTATACAGTATGGGTCAGGTTGGGGAGGTATAGGGACAAAAGTTGTTACGGTCATATTCAGAAAGAAGCCTCGGGTACTTTCCCATCATGAATTATTTAAACGGCTCACCTCTCCCAAAGCCGGCTGGCTGGCGAAAACAAACGGACAAACATTGTGATGTACCGAGTGGCACCGACCCAGAGTTGGACAGGTTCCAACTACAGCGGCGCGTAAACATCAAACAAACCAGAGAGGCACGCAATCAGGTTTCAATGTGTTTTTAATGTTGTTGACTTTTATCCCCCAACGTTTGCGGAAGAGCTGCCTTCATCAGGGCCCATCGATCAAAACAAATAATAACAACCAAGGCGCTTGGGTGGCACTGGCACAGTGGTAGAATCCCTGCCCAGTGTGCCCACCACCACCACAGAGGTTGTGGGTTCGAAATCCACCGTGGTGCAACAGGCTTTGTCTGGCGTCTATGTATGATTTAGAATGCTGTCCCTATCGGTACATGACTCGAACGGCGCACGGTGTGGGGAAGATGGCTGATGAGATCTTGGTGACACTATAGGAGGCTCCAGGCGGTTGCCTCCCGGGCCTGCGGCTCCTTAAACCCTCCTTGCAGGTTTCACCGCAGTCTGTAGCTTTTGGGGTTCCTCCTCACGGAAGAAAAGTGGTTTGGGCTGCCAACCCTCTCCACCCCTCTTTAGCCCACCCTTCCCCACGAACCCAATTCGACTGACTTCTATGTAAACCAAAATTCATTAGCCCCTGTCGGATATTTCATAGGACATACATACACATATACACACACACACACACAAAGAGGCCCCATCCACGCACACGCGCGCACACACACGCACCCACGCACATAGACACTCACACACCACACACGCACATAGACACTCACACACCACACGCGCACACACGCACATAGACACTCACACACCGCACACACACACACACATAGACACTCACACACCACACACGCACATAGACACTCACACACCACACACGCACATAGACACTCACACACCACACACGCACATAGACACTCACACACCACACACGCACATAGACACTCACACACCACACACGCACATAGACACTCACACACCACACACAAACATATACACACTAGAGGAGAGGCCCCTCTCTCTACACACACAAACACACACACCACACACACACACACTATACACACACTATAGGATGAGGTCATAGAGGCCCGTCTCATGCACTAACACGCACGGAGAACCTCTGTCCGAGAGGGACATATAGGGCAATGATTAGGTGAAGCCCAGCGTGTGATTGGACGGGCCAAGTTCTGAACACAGACACACACACACACATTGTGAACGCGCGCACACAGTGAGAGTATATAGTAACAGACAAAGGAAAGAACTGCACCCTTTTCCTCTTCTCCCCTCGCTTACCCCATTTCCTCCCTCCTCCTCCATCTCTCCAAGTCCCCTTCCTCTCCCCTTCTGCCGTGTCACCATGTTCAAATATATCTTACAGTGAAGTACTCGTGTTAAACCTTGCTGGGCTGTCTGAATTGTCCTATATTCCCTCGACGGATGGCATTCTGACCATAACAGATACTGCACCCCCGCTCTAAATAGCCAGCCCCCACATAGTCCCCCCCCCGATATTCTGGAGCTGTCTCTGTTTCAGCGTCCACGTTCCAAGCCCCAGAGACACCATGGGGAAACAGCATTACTTTTAACGTTATAATGGCCCCCTCTCTCTCTCTCTCTCTCTCTCTCTCTCTCTCTCTCTCTCTCTCTCTCTCTATCTCTCTCTCTCTCTCTCTCTCTCTCTCTCTCTCTCTCTCTCTCTCTCTCTCTCTCTCTCTCTCTCTCTCTCTCTCTCTCTCTCTCTTCCTTCCTCCCTCTCTGGTTTCTGTGCAATTAGGAGAAAATATTGTTATTGCCAAGCCTTTGGGGAGTGAGTGTGGAGGAGGCAGTGCATTTAGAACTCACACGACAGTCACTATTTCTCTCTCGTAAGAAACACCTTAATTGCTGCTGTGTGTGGAGGTACGTATAGCTTGCTGTTAGCTAAAACACTGACGAAAACATTCTCATTTAACCTCCCAGCGTACAGTATACCCTATGAGGAATTAATATCGTGAGGTTAGCGTGCGTCATGACTCATGAGGAATTCCCCTATCACCTCTTCCCAGAAGTTTCTAAAGTAGGCTACTGACTAAAACTATGACAAAAATATATATTTTTTTCAGTTCTACAAGCTCACAATGTCACTTTACGACGCATTCTGAGCTTGGAGATCGGCTCATTTTAACCCATTCCCCACTTTTGACGTAGATCTACATCTTATTAACACCCCCAACGCCCAGGACGAAGTTCTTTGTCCTTTCTATTAGTAACGCCCAGGACGAAGTATTGTCCAAAAGACGAAGTTTAATGATTTGAGAACGGATCGCACATCGCTCCACAGCCTACGAGCGCCTGTTGGGCAATCCTCTGTGTTGCGTAAGAGAGTGAGACGTCATCGAAAAACTCCCTCCCCTGTTTAGCTGATGAAAGCGATCGCGATCTAAATCATCCCGTCTAATTATGACAAAGGATCCTGTGTTAGACAGCGCTCCACGGTCCAGTCGCTAGTCGCGATAGATTTATTCTTACCTCCCGTTGTTGTCGATCGCCGCTAGAGTGGTGTGGCTATTGTCACTGTAGCTGCTACACACACATTCACAACAACATCCGGTCCGTCCGGAAAAGGGGTCCGTGTTTATGAATCGAATGGGCGCTTTTAATGAATTTATTTTAATGAAATGAGTGCCCGCCATAGTCGTTATGATTGATCATGTAGTAATGCTACCGTACCTGCATTAGCATTAGGTTGCTAGGTGATGGTGTGAACAGCAATGGCACGGGCCAATCGGGACTTCATGATCTGCGTGCGCAGATCACCATTATCTCCAATTCCTTGTCCCAGATGGCATTTCTGGTCAAAACGAGGTTTATTTGATGGCCCATAGCAAACGTAACGATGGCTGACCGCGAGGTCAGCCTTTGTGATCGCCGAGCGAGAGACGGCCATCCGGTCTGTCGCGACACACACTCGTAAACTTCGTAAGTAACACACTGTAACATCAGGTTACGGTTTTTGGCTCTTCAAAATAAGGGGTTGCACGGGGAAAGAATCGTGGCCGGTCTGATTTAATGAATTGATTAATCCTGGCTGGAATGTAGGGCTGACGTGGTCACGTGTTTAACCCATTTTGCGCGGGAACCCCTTTTGGTGTTAGCATCATGTTATGCTTTAGCTATTTAAAAATAGCAGATCTACAAGCTCATAGCGCGCCACCGAGTGGCGCGCTACGAGCTTGTAGGTCTGCTATTTTTGAAAAATCAAAGAACGACTGACATTTTTAGAATCTGATCTCAGGTCAGAATGGGTTAATGCATGTTCTGTAATAATAATCAAAATCTCCAAAGTAAGCATGGTAACTAAAGTTTTCAAATAATTTTAGTGGAGTTAAAAGTACAACATTTGCCTGTGGGATGTCTATTTGGGATACCAGACAAAAAGAGGGTCATTGAAATGAACAAATGTTGAGCAATGCATCGATGTTCCACAGCAGCCAGGCCTCTCAGCTTTGATGCTCTTCAGACTGGAAGAGCTGTTTTTAGTCGGCTTCACGCTGTGCGCTGTTTGAAAAGCACATGCAGGCACGTCAAAAACCAGTGTTGTTTTTGGCAGCAAATTTCTATTTGTGTCATAGTCATAGTCTTTGGACTGAAACTTCATTTAGTTTTTGTCATACTTTAGTCACCTGGAATGTTTTAGTGTTAGTCTAGTTTTAGTCGACTAAATATCATACGATCTAAATCGACAGTTGATTTAGTCGACTAAAATGTATTTTCATCGTAATGACTGTTTTTACACTGATGACTGTTTTTACAAAATAGATGATCACATTAGTGGGGACCAATGATATGAAGATATGAAGATAAGTGGATTTTTTTTTTTACTTTGACTTTACTCCACCACTGCCCCCTCTCTCTCTCTCTCTCTCTCTCTCTCTCTCTCTGTCATTTGGACAGAATAAGACTGTAAACGTTCTACCAGCATGGAGCATCACTCCTCAAACACAATGCCAGAGTCATGAGTGCACTTGACTCCCTTACACACTTCAACAATGTGTTTCCATTCAGCTGTTGTATCAGTCTCCTTTAATGCAGGCTCTTGGGTGTTATTGTTCTGTGATGAATACTCACAGCATATCATATTCCTATACGTGGGGGAAATATAGAACAGTGTGTGACCTTTACCGTGGGGCAACCTTTCTGCCATGTCGTGGCTTTGATCCCAAACTAAAGCCAGATTCTGCTGGGCGGTGCTAAGGACCCAGGCGCCACATGACCAGGGCCCTTTGAGGACACTTCTCCTTTTGTCCTTTACTGTGCCCGCGGGCAAACTCTGACTGAGATGAGCATCAGCAAACGCAACAAACACATAAACCCACCGTGGTGCAGAGAAGGTCGAATTTGTCAGTTAATATGGGATTAATACATTCTTTAGCAAGCAATACAAAGAAAAAGTCTTTGTCTTGTGTGCGCGTGCGTGCGTGTGTGTGTGCGTGTTGGCTTAATGCTCTGCCATAGTCCTAAAACGTACAACTACGTTGTAATACATCGGTAGAGGGCGCTATAAATCCGTGGGTTCATGTACTTTTTATTTGCATTGTAATCCTCATAGGGTTTTTTTTTTTCAGATCGCCTCATATAAGAACTGTTTGAAAAGTAAACGAATCATCGCGGCCGTTTCACTCAAATCAACTGACTATACGAGAAACCAGTCAAAACGCTAATGTTACTGCTGCTGAATTAGTTAAAACTTTGCTAGAAACGGACTGTATCAAATAAGTGACTGCAGGCTGCCGTGAACAATAGAGAGCCACCTCCCTGACAAGGACAGTTTGTTAAATTATTTTTAAATGCATGGATGAAGGAAGGAAGGAATGAATGAATAACTAGGTTAATGAAAATATGTTTGCAGGCATTTAGGCCTAATATTGTATCCATATTATCCAGCAATATGAACCAATATGTGCACCACCTTGACAATATGAAAACATCATCAGCATTAACCACATGAACCCCCGCTATGCCTGTGGGGGGAATACGCCAAAAAAATTGCCGATCTATAAGCAACGCGACGTCGCCTTGTGAGCTTGTAGATCGGCTACTTTTGGTAAAGAATGTTGGTGTTAAAAGAAACAGCAGTCCAATAAATTACTATCTAGGCCTACATAATTAGGTTTTTATGTTTTTATCGTAATTCAATGAAATAATGTTATATAATATTTTCTTTCATGGCAGGAATTCATGAATATTAATAAAACATATGTTCGTGACACAATTAATGTCTCACATGCATGTATTTAGCCTACATTTGTGATAAAATAGGTTATTCTCGCAAATATATTCTACAGCAACTGATTCCTCTCCTCTCCATTGGGTGATACAATGAATCAGATTAGTGATGCTATTGCAAATGAATACACTTGTTTTATCATAAATCAAATCAAATCAATAAAACAATTGCAAGTAAATGCACAGATCATTTGTCTCGAGATCTGTGTAGCTTCGACATCCGCCAGGGAAGAAAAGAGAGGGGGAAACGAACGTTTAAAAAGTACGTACATTTGTACGTGTCGATTCCTTTCGCTGGTTCAACTTCTGCCTCATCTGAGTTGGAGCGCATCAAGCATGCTGAAGCAGCTCATGCGCCCAAACGCGTCCATGTGCGCTCAAGAGCGAGCTTGCGCAATGCATTATGGGATAGGTTTGCTTCGCTGAGGCAATGCAGTGACCATCGGATGATCCCTACAACTCCCGGTGCATTGTGGGATACTTCAGTCCACTACATTAGGGTGTGAAAATGCTCACTACACATTCAAGCACTAAAACAAAATGGCGGAACCCCAAAGTAGTGCACTATATGGGGCACAGGGAATGAATTCGGACGCAGCCTCTGTGTTCTGAACGAACTGCACATCCCAGCATCACCCCGACAACACCCTCCTGGAGATGTGGATAATCTGCATATACCGGTAGTCGAGCTGTGAAATGCCAAAATGTAGATGTCAATTCACGTCATTATACTAATACGTCTGACCTTAACGCAGTGGTGTGAAATGCCTCGACAGAGAGAAAGAGAGACAAGCCTTCAAATGCAATCGGTCTCGACCCATGAATAATTCAGAAGTTATGTACGAAGCACCATGTTTTAATCAATAAACGACCTTCTTGACCCGGACCTTTGACCACCAATTTTCACCATATGTCAGATATCGACATAGAGATCTAACATGTGAGGTTTCGAGGTCTGCCGATGATATACATCAGATATCGACTTGGAGATCTAATATGTGAGGTGTCGTGTGGTCTCCTGTTGTGATGGTGATATACAGTATATCGAGTCACTGCAGAAAGAGTTGACATACTGTACCTCATTACAAAAGGCTCACAATCCCTTTGCAGCTCAACTGGTCGGTATATAGAGCATGCAGCATTCCATTCGTTTCTGTCGAATCCTGCAGAATAGTTACCGGGAAAGCATTATTCTTTTGGATTATTGTTATTGCTGGATGTGCTTCTCTGTTTTGGATCATTTTCTGTTGTAGCCAACAACCGGGTGCTCACAGGAAATATAAACAGGCAACACTAGTTACAAGTGTCAACACTAGGAGTACAAATAATGTATTAAAAGGTAACTGCCATGTTTCAACTGCGCCGAAGATCTTCATCAGGGCAAATTACATTTTGCCCTGTTTTTTCACATGTTCAGAATTATGTTGAGAGAAATAAACTATTCCTATATTGGGTATTTGATTGGAATGACTGGAATTGCATTTCATACTTTATGTTTTTTAGCTTATTTTGAACAGAAGGAATTTTCCAGGAACAGGAACAATTCACTAGATACAAACTAAATCTGCAGAAATTGTTCTATAAAACATGCAGTACAGTATCTAGTAAGAGCATGCCTAATTATATGCATATCGACAATGGGTTTTTCAGCGTTCATTCATTCCTTGTTTATTCTCGAAAGACATTGAGCTTTCCCTCATTTGCTGCGTCAAATGGCTAATATATAATAGCAGATCTACAAGCTCACAACGCGTCGCGCTGCAACATGTTGAGAGCTTGTAGATCAGCTATTTTCGGGCCGCAACGCAGCACTCTTTAGCTAGTGGAGATGCGGTGTGTACAACATGGATTTCGAAACAAATGTGTTCAATGAAAGATTCTGCGTTCAAGTTCAGGAGACTTTGGGGAAAAAAAGCAATTCTCCTGAATGCTGCATGCCTTCCGGTATACATAACATATACAGTATATGGCATGGAAAGGAGTGGCATTTGCATTTATTTCACCATAGTAAATGCTGAATTCACGGCCTGGAGAGGGCAGTTGTTTTACAGACAGACAAGACATTGCTCTAGAAGCAGGCAGGCAGGGTTCTGTGTCAGCTCCATGCCCAGTTTGGTGTCTCCCCACATGACCATAAAAAAATGCATTATGCATTAATCATTGAAACCCCGGCATCCGTATTGTGGGGGGGAAGCTTTCATGCAGGGATATATTTTAAGCAGACACGTTTCGTACAATAACAGACGAATTCACTAGCATTTGCGGTTTAAGTGGTCAAAGGAATATTTCACCCAAAAAGGTGACTTATTTTACAATGACACACCTCATGAAGCCTTGAATTCATGGAGCATTGGTTGGCCAGGTTGGCAGAGGGGAGAGTATAGCGCCCACCTGTAGGCTCTAGAAACAGAGCTGGGGAGGCGGTAGGATTTGTAAAACCTCATGAGCAGCAGGTTAGCAGCAAGGCGAGGCAGGGAGGCAGCAGCAGCCAGCGATGCACGTCTGCACTGCAGGAGAGAGGCCAGGAATGAACAGGTAGGCAGAGACGCTTAAATAGCCGCTCTGATCAGGCAAAGAGTGCATGTGACTAGTCACCTGATCAGGTACGTGCGCTCTCTTGAATTACCTGACTGAGTTAGCTGCATGTACAATTTAAGAAAGAAAAAAAAAAGTTACGAAAATAATACAATATTGAAACATTATATATTATAGAACAACACAGCTTTAGAGTTAGAAAAGGGAGTCTACCAACGCGCCTCAAGCCTGAAACGGCTGATCCGGTGCTTCACAGGTGCAGGGACATCAAAGTTGCATAAGGAGAAGAGACTGGAGCAGCACGGACATTTAGAGCCTTTTATTTAGGTGCTAAGTATACAAAAAGACTAACGTTAGTCTTTTTGTATACTTAGCACCTAAATAAAAGGCTCTAAATGTCCGTACAGCTTTAGAGTTGTGTCTCCCCCCCCCCCCTCTGTGTTTCAGCCGTCACCTACACGCCCGGCTACAACAACAAGAAGAACTCTGCGCCGCCGGTCCCGCCACGGACCACCTCCAAGCCCCTCATCTCTGTCACGGCCCAGAGCAGCACCGAGTCCACACAGGTATACGCCCCCTTTCCACCGCTTCTTTCTGGTTCTTAGTCCTTAACACATTCTGACCTGAGACCAGATTCTATAAATGTCTTCTACATCCTGACGGGTTTTCCATTCTGACCCGAGATCAGATTCTAAAAATGTCTTCTATATGTCTATATGTCAGTCGCTCTTCGATTTTTAAAAAATAGCAGACCTACAAGCTCGTAGCGCGCCACTCGGTGGCGCGCTATGAGCTTGTAGATCTGCTATTTTTAAATGGCTAAAGCATAACGTAATGCTAACACCAAAATGGGTTCCCGCCTAAAATGGGAGTATTGAGTGTGCAAAACTATACCTATATTAGATTGTTATCACCATGAAACTTCCCCCCGGTTGATTACTTATACACGAAGACAATGATTTATTGTATTACACATTTTACATGTTTAAATATGCAAATGAGGCATTATGAAGGAAAATATGCAAAAGAATAGAAAATATGAAAAAGCTACTACTGTGGAAGGGTTATCATGTATTAATTTGCTTCCTATAAACAAGTTATAATAGCTAGTTTTACCAACTAATGTTGTAGCTCTGGCTCATGGACTAAGAACCAAAAAGAACTGAACCGTAGTGTATAGTAGTAGTGTTAGGACAGGTAGTGTTTATTCCGTCGAGTGAAACTATGACCAAAAACTTTCGTCGACTACCTTTTTCCACCAAGGAAAACTAAATAAAAACTAAGCTATGATGACTATAAAACTGAGACTAAATATATTGACAATTCAACACATTCAAACTAGACTAAAATGTGAACTAAAAGTCATTTTCTGCTTGGTTGCATGCTGAAAATAGCAGATCTACAAGCTCACACAACGCGTCACGCTCTGCGACGCGTTGTGTGATCTTGTAGATCTGCTGTTTTCAGCATGCAACCAAGTCTAAAATCAGCCATTACGACACCACCGAGGCCCGCCAAAATGCATTTGTGTCTAAACACTATAAGACTAACACTATAGCAGAATCTCTTAATCCAGAGCGACGTATACAGTAAGCAAAAACAACACGTGGTAATACATCAAATGCAAGGAAATGGTCATATAGGACTAGATCATAAGTAAACTAAGAACCTATCATCCATGTAACAGACAAAATATCCGTATATTGTCATTGAAACTATAAACACAATAGAATGCATCTGTCTACATCAGTGGTTCCCAAACTTTGTCATGCCAAGCACCCCCAAATTGACACTAATCTGCCTGCGGACCCCCATTTGAAGAGATATGCCAAGGACCCCCATAAGAGAAGATGTTCACGGCTCTAGCAGTGATTCTCAACCCGTTAAATGTCAAGGTCCCCCAGTTTGAAATGCATTAGGCTACGGACCGCCATTTAAAGGTATATTCAGTGATTTCACTTAATTCAAATATCACTTATTTTTTTGTTTTGTTGTGATAATCCTCCCTACTAAAAACGAAACCTAAGGTTTTTTGAGTGAAATCACTGAATATACCTTTAATGGCATTTCTATTTCCGGGACCCCCAACATTGTAAAATCAATGTCAATTTAAGTTTGGTTCCATTTGTACACTCAGAGTAAGTTTTCAGACCAATAAGGGTCCATTTGGTTCCAAACTATATCATTTAGCTGGGGACCCCCTTGGACTCCCCTAAAGGACCCCTGAGGGGGTCCCCGGAACCCCACTTTGGGAACCGCTGGTCCACATAACGTGCTATCTAAAATAACCCATTCTGACCGGGCACCCATTTTGGTGTTGGCATCATGTTATGCTTTAGCTATTGAAAAATAGCAGATCTACAAGCTCATAATACGAGCTTGTAGATCTGCTATGTGAGTGTGTGTGACTCCGATACGAGCTTGTAGGTCTGCTATTTTTTTTTTTATCGAAGAACGACTGACATTTTTAGAATCTGATCTCAGGTCAGAATGGGTTAATCAGACCAGTGTGTGTCCAGTGGAAACCTCGTGTGAATCTGATCTCAGGTCAGAATGGGTTAAAATAAACGACGTATATTTCCCCAGGACGCGTACCACGAGGCGCGGCACCTGCACCACCACTCGCGCATGTGGGCGTCGGACGGCCTCGGCGGCCTGAGCCTGGGCTGCCGCGGCGGCGCCCTCTACAACTCCACGGACAGCCTGGACAGCGCCAAGGCCGTCACCATCGCCATGGAGGCGGCGGGCGCCATGTCCAGCAAGAGGCACCCGTCCACGGACAGCCACGGCTCGGCCTCGGCGGTGGTGGCCACCTGCGACAAGGCCGTGCTCATGTCCAAGGCCGAGGAGTACCTGAAGACCCCGCGCTCGTCCATAGGCATTCAGGTCAGTGTGTCGCGTCGCTGTGTGTGTGTGTGTGTGTGTGTGTGTGTGAGGGCGTGCATGTGTATATAGCGCCCGGGGGGAAAAGCCCGGGTCTCGGTGGGGCGGCAGTGGCTCAGGGGTAGAGTTGCCGGCTGGTATAGCGGCCATTGGGGACCGCAAGGTTCCCAGTTGGATCCCGGGCTCCCCCAGTGTTAGTGTCGAAGTGCCCCTGAGCCCCTGTCCTCTGAACCGCATAGACATGAAAAGGTAGACGCCTCGGCTCTGGGGCATGTGTCTCTCTTTCAGGCAACATGGCGGCAAGCTTTCCCGAGGTTCCTTGCGAAGCATGAGCGGAAGGTTGCTCTGAACCACTAATATCTCCCTACAGTATGTGCCATTTGGTGCCTTGCATTGTTTCCTCCGCGGTCGGTGTGTGAATGTGTGTGTGAGTGTGTGTGACTGTAACGCACTACCTATGTGTAAAGCACCTTGGATAAAGGTGCTACTGTATATAAAGGCACAATTTACCATTTACAGAGGAGGGCCTGAAGACCCCGTGCTCGTCCAAAGGTCGGTGTGTCGCCGTATGTGAGGGCGTGCATGTGTTTAACGCCCCGGGATTCAAACCCGGGTCTCGCGCGTGGAAAGCCAGCATCTTCACCACTATGCCAAAGGCAATTCCCTATAGCTCGGTGGAGATATATTAGACTTTTAGGTCACTATGCAGGCTGAGGTTGTGAGCCACTCTGATACGCTCACCCCTCTGTATAGACCTCCTCCCACGGGGAAGCCCAGTCGGGGGTCACGTACGGTACCAACCTAAAGCCACTCTGCTACACATGGTTATTGTTTACAATAAATTAAACAGTAGTATAGCTTAGTGGGCATAGAGGATGTCTGTCAGATCACAGGTTCGTCTGAATTCTCTCCCTATAGTCATTTAAACATGCAGACATGCAAAAGTCACACACATGTATTATTGTATACACACACACGCGCGCACACACACACACACACACACACACACACACACACAGAGAGACACACGCACACATGCACAGGAGCAGCATTCACATCTCTGCAGCTAAAAATAGCGGTGAGTCATCTCACTGCAATCCATCAATTAGATTCAACTCATGCTAGAGCAGGTTTTACTGAATTGTAGCTCTTTCCCTCCCTCCCTCCCTCCCCCTCTCACTCACTCACTCATTCACTCTCGCTCTCTTCTCCTCTTTCCGCCGTCTTCAGAATCTTTGAATCTCTTCTTTGCGTGTCTTCAGAATCTTTGAATCTCTTCTTTGCGTGTCTTCAGAATCTTTGAATCTCTTCTTTGCGTGTCTTCAGAATCTTTGAATCTCTTCTTTGCGTGTCTTCAGAATCTTTGAATCTCTTCTTTGCGTGTCTTCAGAATCTTTTAATCTCTTCTTTGCGTGTCTTCAGAATCTTTGAATCTCTTCTTTGCGTGTCTTCAGAATCTTTGAATCTCTTCTTTGCGTGTCTTCACAGTTCTTTGCATTAGTATTGACTTCTGCGAGGTCTTCTGACCTGCAAGGGTTGATCTGCACAACATCAATGTACTGCGACTTGCATTTTCATGGTACTGTACTTCTGCATAGATACAGTATAGCCGTTCTTGCCCAGCATAACGTTCGCCTATAACGCACAAGAAATATATCGCTGATAGGTTCAAGGGTTCGTGACATTAGCTCTGGACGGACGGACGGACGGAGACAGACAGACAGACAGACACTCTTACAGAAGGCTGTCTCTTTCAGAGCCACAGCGAGAGAAAAAAAGGATTGTGAATTTAGACACCTTTTATTGCATACAATTCCTGCATATTCACCTGCCTCGTTCAGTTGGTATCGGCTACGGTCGCTCTAAACCATCTCGCCCCTCGATTTTTCCGCCGAGTGCTCGGTGCCGCGGTTCATGTATTCTTTATTAGTTTTTTTTTTACTGAGAATAAGGTTAGAAATAAGTTTAGCGTTAGGCATAGTTTTACTGGGGTTAAGTTTAGGTATAGGGTTAGGTTCAGGCATAGTTTTACTGAGGTTAAGGTTAGGAATAAGCGTAGGTTTAACCTTTAAAGCATAATTTACTTAGGTTTCGGAAATACCAGGCTGCGCACTTCCGCCGGCTGCACGCCCCGGGGCGAGTTGGTAAAGGGGCGAGTGTAGTTTGGCATTCGTTCAGTCTCCACGCTGGGCAGCAGCAGCAGATATACCTGCCGTCACAGTGTGAAGACAGCAGGCCCACTGCAGATCAAAGGACCCCCGCCCGAAGGCATCGGTGTCGGCTGCTCCCGGCCGCCTCTGTCCTCAACACTTCAATAGCCTCAGTGCCTGCACAAAGCGTTTCATCAAAGCACAGTATTACAGTCACTCCGTGTCCATTTGGGCCTCCTCTATCCCATTCTGACCTGAGATCAGATTCATACGAGGTTTCCGCCGGACACACACTGGTCTGATGAACCCATTCTGACCTGAGATCAGATTCTAAAAAATGTCAAGTCGTTCTTCGATTTTTCAAAAATAGCAGACCTACAAGCTCGTATCGCGCCACTCGGTGGCGCGATATGAGCTTGTAGATCTGCTATTTTTAAATAGCTAAAGCATAACATGATGCCAACACCAAAATGGGTGCCCGGTCAGAATGGGCTATAGCGCTCCATGCGATGTGCACTTATCTTTTACACTGTATCACCCTCGTTTTCACAGAGTACCTTCCCATCAACCCAAACCCTCGCTCACTTCTATTAATCTTTCTCTATCTTCACCTTCCTCCCCGCTCATTATTTTTTATCATCTTTCCCGTCTCCGGCTTTCATTCCGTCTCTCTCTCACACACACACACACACACACACACACACACACACGCACACGCACAGGACTGTTATGAATTCATAAAGTCCTTCACACACTCCCCTGTTCCACTGTCCGTCCCATTTGCACAGACCTGAACAGGGGTTGACGTTAAATACCTTTTGTGTGTGTGTGTGTGTGTGTGTGTGTGTGTGTGTGTGTGTGTGTGTGTGTGTGTGTGTGTGTGTGTGTGTGTGTGTGTGTGTGTGTGTGTGTGTGTGTGTGTGTGTGTGTGTGTGTGTGTGTGTGTGTGTGTGTGTGTGTCGCCATATATGGAGAAGGCGATGCTTTCTGTACCCGTGATCTGTATCCTGAAGCACTTGTTGAAGAGTTTCTTTCAACCTTGCGCATCCACTATTGTTTGTGTTCAAGAAATTCCTTGTAAAATGTGAATGCAAATAAAGATGTTAAATGTGTGTGCGTGCGTGCGTGTGTGTGCGAGCATGCGCGCATACTAATGCCAGTCCTTTTTTACATCCAGACCAAACATCTTTGCTAAAACTAGGCGACGTAGAACTTGTCCCGTTGTTTGGCCCACAATAGGGATGGTAGGGTTCATTTGGTTAATCTCCTTTTGGAAATGTGCAGCTGCTCAAGTGGTCTGTCAAGTTCAAGCACGCCCTCTGGGACTCATATTATCCGTCCCGCCCGCAGTGGGCCACGAAAGCAGGATTCAGTTGTCATGGCAGCACAGCAGTTATAAAGGCCTTAGTACTCTCTAAATGTTCCGATGAATTGAAAATGGTGGACCCTGTTGTAAACAAGTGTAACGCTTTATCGCGGTGTCGTCCACAGTAACAGTTATTGTATTGAGTTGTGCTTTCGTTTGAAATGTACAGAGAAGATTGTGTGCACATCTCTTGCCTTATGTATTTAGGCCAGGCACTGGCCTAAAGTTTTGTCCAATATAGAATCTATTTAAAAAGTCCATGCTACACACTTAGCTCTGGTCCATATCTCTAATGCGTTGCATTTAGAGCTATGTTACTCTCGACTTCCGGGGCTCGCATGAATGCAGGCCAGCCTCTCGTATTTAGCGTTGTTTTTGCTACTCACCAAAAAAAAAGGCGGGTTGTGTCATTAGAAAGCCTACTTTCCTTAGTGGACGCACTCTGAGCCCCCCACCACACGTATAAACGCTACTTTTTGGCATCTCCTGTTTGGTACATGGTTGAGACGGACGGGCCACTTTGATTTGGTTTGTGAACATTTCACAACACCAGCAGCTACTGTGGATTAAAGAGGGAAACCATGCATTGGAGGGGCTATAGTAGCGCCCCTCAAAAAGCAACCGATACTGTTGTCTATATAGATACTGTGTGAACCTAATGTGTAAATATGTGAAGTCGTCCGTTATCGGTTTGGCTTTTCTCTAAGCTGATCAGCTCAGAGTCTATCCCTGCAGACTCCCTCCGTCACCCCGATGTCCTCGCTCGGTGCGATCTATTCACAGAACCATGCCTGGTTTTGTGCTATGGTTTTGGTTTCACATTTATATAGAATGATGCGAGCTGTGGGTGGATCGGGCGGCTCAGAATCTCTGGCATGAGCTGGGAGCCTGCAGGGATTCAGTGGGGATTGTCCTCTGAGCCCAGTCTTTTCTCACAGCGAGGGAATGAAACCCTATAGGGGGATTTCATTGTGTATACCGGTGGTTTGTTTTCCACTAGAACTACAGCGTGCAGTGGTGGAAAAAAAATACTCACATTGTTTTTCTTAAAGGACCACTTCACCACTTTTCAACCTATCTTCATTATAATAATAGGTCCTCACTAATAATCCTGCGTAAAATGGCACGATTCTTTTCTACTCAGTCTGTCTCTCATAGGAGGGCTGTGGGCAGGTTAGAAACCGTCCTCCAGTGACATCATCATTAGACAGATTTTTTTTACAAATGTTTTTACAATGTTTAGATTGTCATTATCGTGAGAACGATGGCTTCCATCTTCGCATTGCAACTTTTCAGGACTAGAAAGCCTGCAGTTTCTATTAGCTTGTATTCCCCATCGTTGATGTCACTGGAGGACGGTTTCTAAACTGCCGGCACATCTAAACACACCCACTATTAATTTGATTAGCTACAGACAGTTGCTATAGACTGCCATGTTTTTATCCTGCTCTAGTTTTTAACCTGAACTGGAAAGCAGAGACCGCATGATCAGCCTACAGTATATGATTTCAAGCCCCCTTTACACTTCATCATCATCATCATGGATTTCACAATGCCACGCCGGACTTCCCGGTCCTTCATTACCATCCCCAGTTCCTGCTTACTGTTGCATGTGTCCCTAGCGATGACATCAGGGTACGACAGTTTTCTACCTCTGGTCTGCTTTGAGGCAGGACTCCAGAGAAGAAGGGAAGATATAACCTCATTGTGAAGAAACACGGGGAAGGTCGCCGTATATTAGATCAGTCGATGGGTGGCTCTTCCAAGACAGATTTTGCGCTCTCATTAGAAGGTGGGTGTAAGTGCCATCCAACCGTTTCTCTTGTTTCTTTGAAATTGTCCATGTCTCGGAACGGTCGTCCTAAATATTTTTACTTTTAACATCTTACTAAGCTGGGATGACCAGATAT
This sequence comes from Protomyctophum parallelum, assembly GCF_964188405.1. Classification (NCBI taxonomy): domain Eukaryota; kingdom Metazoa; phylum Chordata; class Actinopteri; order Myctophiformes; family Myctophidae; genus Protomyctophum; species Protomyctophum parallelum. Next base: position 38,587,280 of record NC_139718.1, on the reverse strand, counting down.
TGTCATTGCAGGCTGACCAGGCCATACCCTTCCTCGTTTGAAAGTCCTTTTGAGAAGAAGATAGATATGAAGCCAAATACTTGTAGTCATCAACCTGTTTCAGAGGAGTGTTGTTAAGTGTTTTTATAATGTGGTTATTGTTGGATTTGCATATATTTACGTATTCCGTTTTCGCCTCGCTGAGATAAAGACCAACACAGTTGGAGGCCTGCTCAAGAGACTGAAGGAGAGCCTGAGCGTATTCCAATGATTGACTGATAAAGCGCGATGTCATCAGCGAAGTCAGTGTCGGTTAGGTATTTAGCAGGATGACGAGAGGTTTAGTTGGTAGCCCTTATCATTGATAGTATCAACTGACATACGAAGGACATAATCAACAACAATAATAAATAGAAACGGGGCAAGTGTGTCACCTTGGAGAATGTCAGCAAGGATGGGGAATGATGGTGTTTCTCCGTCAGGAAGTAAGGATGATCGCTGAGGTATTTATTTGTATATAGAACTTTTATGATCTTTTTTTTTTTTTTTTTTAGATATTTTTTTGCGGCTTACGGCTTACGCCTTTTATTGATTTTTGAAGGGACAGACAGTAGGCTGACAGGAAACGGGAGAGAGATGGGGGGATGACATGCAGTAAAGGCCGTGTCGGGTCCGGGAGTCGAACCCGCGGCACACTGCGACTGGATTACCAGTCCGGTGCCCAGACCGTTACGCTACGGCCTGGGCCTTTTATGATCATTTTGATAAAATATAATTTAAGAATTTAAAACATTTTGGCTCTGTCCACTGAATGAAAAGCCTTTGAGAAATCAACAAAGACTAGTGCCAGATCGCTGTTGCATAGCTGTGATTCCTCAATAACCCTACGTAAGCATAGGATTTGACTCAAAGTGGATCTACCTTACGTCTAAATCCGTTTGGATTGTTTCGGAAGTAGAGTCTCAACGAAGGGGATAAGACGATTAAGGATACGTTTTTTGTAACGTTTTGCAACAATTGGCATTAAGGAAATTCCTCTATAATTATTGGCTAATGAGAGGTCTCCTTTCTTAGGTGTTGGGGTGATCTGGTTTTTATGCCATATATAGTCGGTGCCTTGAATGTGTTGAAGGTATGATTGCAGAGATTAAGCAATAGATATTATAATTGCTTATTTTTCCAGATCAATGCTGGAATATTATCCGGACCAAAAGCTTTAGATGACTTCAATTGTTTGGTGGCTGCTATAACTTCATTGATGGTACATGGGGATGTATTGATGTCGATGTTCAGCGTACCTGAAACCAAACCTGTACACTCGGAAAAACTTCTGGGAGTTTGGCCTCCTTACCAAGAAGATTTTTTAAATGGTTAGACCAGTTTTCCATACGCTTTTTTTTCCGGATGGTGGAGTTGGAATTCTTGACCGACAGCTCTTTGATTGTTTTCCATGCTAAATGGTGCTTCTTTTAGCCGTTATTAGTTGGATTTTCTTGGCTTGTGATGGTGATTTGTGGTAGGCTTGAGAGACTGACTTAAGATGTGTTCTTGCCTCGGAAACTAAGTGGGTTTTGTCACGGCTCAAAACGTCGTACGCAAAAACTAAATAGTTAACAAATCTCCTAAGTGGGTATGGTTGGTCCACTCCCCACCCCATTTTGCACAAGCAAAGCTCTCCAGTGCTGTGAATGTCATGTTCTTCTGAACGGGGCAGGCACTCTGGCCATCCCACATCACACACACACACACACACACAACAGGAAATCAATAGAAGTTGGAGAGTCTTGGCTCCTCCATTCATCTTTGCCTGCGTCAGTGTATTTGCTAATGTTGTCGTGACAGCATAAACACTTAGGGACAGCTCTCTTGAGAAAGAAGAATGTTGTACAGCAGCGCGGGGTTCCCAACCTTGGATCAATGGAAATATACACAGTATACTTTACAGGGTTGTGTAACGATAGTCATCATAATTTTTCGACCGTGGTCGAGATTATGGATTTCACAATGCTGATTGATTGATTGATTGATTGATTGATTGATTCATTGATTCATTGATTGAAGTATTTATTAACAGTTTGGAGAATTACAGTACATTTCAAGCACAACTCAATACAAAACTGTTAACTGTGGACGACACCAGCATTACACTTGTTTACAATAGGGTCCACCATGTTAAATTCATCATAACATTTGGCGACAAATATACAAAAACATATACAGTGAGGGGATAAAGGGGTGGGTGGGGGATTGAGATTCTACGGGGGCCAGTTTCGAATTGCAGCCGTCCGTATAGGTGCCCTTTGAGAGCGGATGCCACGCCAGACTTCCCGGCCCTTCCTTGCCATCCCCAGTTCCTGCTTACTGATGCATGTGTCCCTAGCCATGACATCAGGGAACGACAGTTTTCTACCTCTGGTCTGCTTTGAGGCAGGACTCCAGAGAAGAAGGGAAGATATAACCTCATGAGCAGCTCTGTAGCAGTGGCCCGGCAAACTGTGTTCTTCTGGATCGGACTAGTGAAGAAACACGGGGAAGGTTGCCGTATATTCTAGAAGTTGATAGGTGGGGCATGCAGGGTAAGCGCCTTAGATTTGGCATTTGTACAGCTATTCTGAGGAGGGGGGTGCAGCTCTCACTACCATGGGGCTATAGTGCCGTTTGACTCTCGTAGATTGAAAATGTCAGAATCGATGAATACATCTACGAGAGTCTAAATCTCAGGCTGTTTTTCTTCTAGCACGTAAACGTTGACACACCGTGACTGTGTTTCAAGCTGGGAATTGATTTATTCATGAAGAAAAGGCTGTTTTAACGACACCTTCAATGAGGAACAGTCAAAGCTTTTGACCTCAAATGGAGCCGCTGGTCAAGTCTCATCTCCACGTGGTGTGCGTGCGTGCGTGACAGACACTTTTTGCTGATGTTCACACTTTCCACAGCTGTGAAACACTATGTGCCAAGTGGCAACATAGTCAGTGTGTGTGTGTGTGTGTGTGTGTGTGTGTGTGTGTGTGTGTGTGTGTGTGTGTGTGTGTGTGTGTGTGTGTGTGTGTGTGTGTGTGTGTGTGTGTGTGTGTGTGTGTGTGTGTGTGTGTGTGTGTGTGTGTGTGTGTGTGTGTGCAGCCACAAATGAATGAGTCATCTTAGGGGACACTTAATTTATACTTGGTTGTGCATCGTGTAGAGCGAAAAAGAATGGCCGACCTAGCGGGTCACCAGGGCGGTGCACGACCATGTCTAAATGAGGCATTAGTCTAAACCCAGCATCTTCCCCTCATCCATCACACTAAGGAACTCATTGAGTTTTCATGAGGTGGACTTTACTTTGCAACAACACTTCTTAGGAGGTCACCTTCCTCTGAACGAACTGGCTCTCGTCGTCACAGTGATACACCTATGGCCATTTTTTTTATATAGCGTTGCTGTAGGGCATGCAGAAGACCTCTTATCCCCATAATTCTATAATTCTATGTTTTTCATAAATGAACGCCCCACTTGATCACACCACAGCGTCACACGAAAGCATCAAGAACGTGATGCGAAGCGACCCGCTTTGAGCTTGCCGACTGCTGCTTTCCCTGTTTTTGAATTTAAATCCTGAAATTGATGAGGTTTCCACACAACACAGAGGACATTTTACCTACTTTACGTCCATTCACTTGGTGCACAGAGAGTCCCTCTTCCCCTTTACGTGGAGAGTCACGTAGCATCGACAGAACAGACAGAACAGTTTAATTAATAAATGTCGTAGAGGTGGGTTGTCTCTTCTCATCACGTCCTCCCAGCTGAGACAATTAAATTCTGCCAGATTGATTTCCAAATTACTGTGATAATCACACAGCAAGGTGTGAATCTTGCGCACGCACACAGGCCTGCACACATGCACGCACACAAACACACAGGAAGTGATTTACTTGTAATAATGATAATCCTTCAGGCGAGGAGTAAACTTCATTATCCAACCGTCGTGTTCACAAACTGAACGAGTAGAAAAGACAGAAGACATGAAGGAAAATTAAATGACAAAATGACCGAGGATGAAAGAGGAGTGAGTGACAGTGGACACACAAACGCGCACACACACACACACACACACACACACACACACACACACACACAGAGAGCAGCAACAAACAAATTAAGGGAGGACATGATGAACTGTAGAGGTTGATGCTCCAGGCAGCCATCGACCTCTCCTCTCTAACAACAAGGCAGGAGCTGCATGCGGACCACAGCGAGACCTCTCGCGCTGCACGCCACAGCGAGACCTCTCGTCTCTAACATCAAGGCAGGCTTTGGTACAGTGACGTTCAATGCTTGAGCCCTTTGACTGACAGTAGCTCTGACCAATTGCGTCAAAGAGAAAATGTTTGAACCCGCCCCCTTCCCGGGAAACAAGATCAATACACAGCATCTCCAGACTCAAATACCACACGACAGTGTGATTTGAGTCTGGCTCATTAGCCAGGCTACATGCGGACCACAGTGCGGCCTGCAGGCTGGAACCCCAAGGACGCCTATAGGGGGCGCTAAGGGGCCACTTAGAGAACCACCGCGGCTACAAGTGGCCGCACATCAGTTCCACACGGCCAAAGGGAGGAGAGCTTAGCCAATTTCAAACTGTGTGGACCGTGGTTGGCTTTGCATAGAGCTGGCTGGTGTTAAAGGCACGCACGCACGCACACAGTCCCCCACAGTCACGCCAGTGTCACACACGCACGCACGCACACACACACACACACACACACACCGCCTGTGAATGCTGATGATCACAGCCTTGCAGGGACAAAGCATTATCAACATCAATCACTTGCCTGCAGCCATATACCATAATATCCGCCAACAACAACACGTTTGATTTTACCAAAAAGGTACAGCGGTGGTACAGATTTATACTAAAAGGATAACCCATAACAAAAAGGCACAGGGCTTGTTTCCATTGAGGTCCTGTGCATTCAATTAATCAAGACATTTAAAGACAAACAATAATATACAACTCGAAAGGCGCCATTCTGGGAAATTGCAAGTGCGGTTGCAATTTCCCTCGAGCAGCTTGCCGAGTACAGTATGATGATGCTGCATTGACCCACATGACGCTACAAAACCTTTATATGGAATGTTTATCTGGAATAAAGTAACTATAGTCTGGTTCCCTACTGCAACCACGAGTAGTACTAGTAAAACAAGAATTGATGACATAGTCATTACCAGCTAGTGTTTATATACTGCGGTGGTGGTGCTCCGCCATAGCTCACACATACACGCACACGTCACGATTCTCACGAATAGCTCACACAAACACGCACGCACACACACACACACACACACAGTGTCCCTCTGGGCTTTGCTGTCTGTAGTGTGCGTCATAGGTAGAGAGTAATAGGGCTAAAGTGTAAATATCATGTAAAATAGCCTATCTAAACCAGTGCACCACAATGCCATTTCTCAGTTCTCACAAACAGTGACTTCATCACCACTTTGAAGTCAGTTGTTGGCATGCTACTACTTTAGTTCTTTGTCATGCATATTGTACCTTAGTAGTGGGACTTTCTGTAGTACTGTCTGTATAGTGTGCAGAGTCTGCTCATGCATTCGCATCGCGCACATCGTTCGTGTAGTGTGTTTAACGTTATGTGTTGTTGCTTGCTGTCGCTTCTTCATGCCGTTCACTTCACGGTGATGCGTGCTTTGTTGTGTGTGTGGTGTGCAGAGTATGCACATGCATTCGCTCGTTGATGCGTGTCATTTATTGTCCATACTAGACCTGTACGTGCCCGTCGGCCACCGGCCTACTTGAGGACGATGCAACTTGGGAACCTAATGATGCCGGTCAACTTGTCATAGCACCTGTTTTAACTATCTGTCTGTGTCTCACATGGATATCTCTGTATCTGCCAGTCTGCCTGTGTCTGAAGAGTCCAAACATACTGTGAAAAGTGGTTAAGTAATCAATTTGCAGGTGTGGGGTTGCCCTGGTAATCAATTGGCTGAGGCAGAGGCTGGAAATTGCACAGGTGAGGGGACTTAGGCTCATTAGGCCTACTGGCAGAGCCTGTAAGTAAAACTATTTAGGACGACCGTTGAGCCGATTCTACTATGGCTCCGAGACATGGACACTTTCAAAGAAATTTGAGAAACGGTTGGACGGCACTTACACCCGCCTTCTAATGAGAGCGCAAAATCTGTCTTGTAAGAGCCACCCATCGACTAATCTAATATACTGTACAGTGTACGGCAACCTTCCCAGTGTAGGTTGCCAGCTTCAGTAGTCCCATCCAGAAGAACACAGTTTGCCGGCCACTTCTACAGAGCTGACAATGAGGTTATATCTTCCCTTCTTCTCTGGAGTCCTGCCTCAAAGCAGACCAGAGGTAGAAATCTGTCGTTCCCTGATGTCATCGCTAGGGACACACATGCATCATCAGTAAGCAGGAACTGGGGATGGCAATGACGTACCGGAAAGTCTGGTGTGGCATTGTGAAATCCATGATCTCGACCGCGGTCGAAAAATGATGATGATGAAGGAGTCACACCTTTTTTTTCATGACTGTTGGTAGGGCATTCCACATTTTGGTGGCATAGCAGAAGAATGAATTTAACTCCTTGTTTGAGCCGAATCTGTATTGAAGGAGATCGGAGGCGCTCCCTCTGTCCATATCTCTGTTTCTCCCTCTGTGTCGCTATGGTTACAGCATGCTAGAAGAAACGCTGGAAGACGACAGTCAGCCGTTTGGAGGAATGTTTGTTAAAGTAACGAGTTGAAGGTTTAATCATTGCATGCAGTCAGATGTCACAATTGCACAAGTCAGCTTGTACAGCAGCTTGTTTTTGAACAGATGGGGAGCAGATCTGATCTAGGAGGTCAGATAAAGTGGTTAAAAAGATTGTGACGCTTGTATTAATAAATGTAGCTGTGGTGAACCCCCTGACTTTAGCAGTAGACACTTTGTGGTAAGATAAATGCTGAAAATAGCCGATCTTACAAGCTCACAATGGATTGCATTGTGTGAGCTTGTAGATCAGCATTTCTTTCCAATTAAGTTCACTAAATGATTGTGCACGTACATGTGTTTTGTTTAGGTGGAAGCAGCCACAGACTCGGAGTCAGAAGGGAAAGGCTCCAGGGAATATCATTCAGTTGGAACCCAAGTGGAAGACGACAAGAAGGGGTGAGATGAATCAGATAATGGACCAACATTTTATATCCTCTGCAAATGTGTTCCCAAATTGACCTCGCTGCCACTATCATGAATAGACTCCACTTTCTTGCTTTTATTAGCTCTCTCTCTCTCTCTCTCTCTCTCTCTCTCTCACACACACGAGCACGCGCGTGCTCGTGTGTGTGACAGTGCATACGTGTGGTCTGAGAGAGTGTTTGTAATGCTATTGGCCAGTGGTGGGCAACTTTGACGAGGCCACTATATTTCGACACTCACTCCAGAGGGCCACATCAGGGATGGAGATATTAGATCAATATTAGCCAGCAACTTTACATCTAACCTCAAACCCTTAGATCTCCATATATGGAGCTGACCTGTTCTGACATTCCATATGTTGATCCTTCCCCATCCATCCTTCCTCTTTGATGGCTCCCTTTTGACTGATACCTGTCCATTTAAACTCTAGACGGGCCTGGCCCAAAGTTATTAATCCAGCCGTGCCCGGCAGCCGGCGAAAACTAGAGTTCTCAACCTACTCGGAAATTAACACAATTAGTGCCCAAGTAGAAAAGCCTAAAAGACGCGACTATAGGCTATTTTATATTTTTACTACTTTACATCAGCTATCTTCAAAAACTCGACATATGGAATACTGTATATTTCCAAATATGGTAGCCTTGCCTCAAATAGCCGCCTGGTTCGTTTTGTAAACGTCCGGGGTCCAAAACGATTTTGCGTATATACTATAGTACTTTATAACAACACAGATCTTCCATTTTCTGACGGTAGGTCCAGACAAATATTAATCTGGGGGTCCTTGAACTGAACCACAGGTTTAAACTTTAGGAAGGAAGCCCAAATAAGCAACAATATTTACAAGCAAGACAAAGAAAACAAAATAAAACAAGTAGAGATGTCCCGATTCTTTTTCCTTTCCGATCCGATCCCGATACCAGAGAATAATATATAATTTATAATAATATGTTGTGACTTGTGTTTATAGCAGACTCCTCACTCAAAGTTTGGGCAACTCCAAAGCAAACTCCACATGCCCCAACATTTTATTTACCTGCCATAGTGTCAAACCCTTACCCCTGTGTCGGATCTGTGGTCAAACTGGCATATTTTCCGATACCGATATGACCCGATATGACCAAATAAGGGCCGATCCGTTACTTTTCCGATACCGATACAGTATCGGGACATCTCTAAAAACAAGGTCAACGCTGGTATATGTGTGTGTTTGTGTCCTTCAAGGCAGGGCCGGTTCAAGCGCTCCAACAGCGTGACGGCGGGGGTGCAGGCTGACCTGGAGCTGGAGGGGTTTCCCACCATGGAGGACAAGGGCCTGCAGTTTGGCGGAGGCTTCCAGCAGCGCCACTCGGAGCCCAGCACGCCCACGCAGTACGGCGCCGTGCGCACCGTGCGCACCCAGGGCCTCTTCAGCTACCGCGAGGACTACCGCAACAGCCCCGCCGAGCCCCCCACCAGGTTAGAATCGCTTTGGATTTTTCATTATAGTTTATGCGTTTTCGTTCGTTTTGATGATCTTCTAATTCGGGTTAGTTTTAATTCGTGTTTAGAGCGCTAGTTTCGCTTTAGTTTTGTTTTTTTGTGACGATGCTTAGTTTTAGTTTTAACGCATTGTTAGCTTGTAGATCTGCTATTTTTTTTATATATTTGTGAACGATAAATGGGACATTTTGCACAGTTAGGCCAATCAGGGTGCTGCGTGAGTGCTTTCGGTGCGTCACTCGGCCAATCACAGCGCGAGTTGGCATGCTTGCTACGTATGTCGGTGGTCCCTTTGACCCTTTGGATTGCCTCCTTGTGTTGGTGGCGTTGCTCGGTCAATCAGGGATGACGACTGACGACGTAACTATGTGTGTTTATGTAAAACATGTTTAAAAGACGTAATCATTTTAAGTTTATAGTACATATTGACTATATATGTCAGCTGTTTCAATGATTTGATTGGGGTCTGCTTATAGCACAGTTGCTGACGGTGGAGAGCACTGTTCATAAGTTGCGCACTCTGCTTGCGCACAAGTAGGCCATTCATGGCCAACTTGTGTGAAAGTGCAAGTTGAAGCTCGACAGAGTGCATTTCTAGTACATTGTAACTGCTGTTGAGGTCTACAAGATCGTGTAATTTTGGGGTTTGTGTGACTGCATAAAAAGTGGCTTTGTTGGTGCGTAGTAGTCGAGGTGATTAACCCATTTAGGACAGAGACCAGATTCTACAAAATGTCTTCTAAATCAATTTTCTCACTCAATTTGTCACGTCACGTCATATATAGAGCGTCGCAGTCCCACCCCCTTTCATGATACAGATAGCATTTGATACAGACTTATAGCATGTTATGTATAGCATAGTATAGTATATATGTATAGTTTATATGTATAGTTTCATTCTATAGATATTCCACTGTTACGTTCTTTTCATGATAAATGCTTGTTATGTTTTTATTTTTTGCTTAATGTAAGTCGCTCTGGATTAAGAGCGTCTGCTAAATGCCTAAATTGTAAATTGTATGACGCCAGGCCCAGGAAATGATTCCCAATGCATTTTTCCCATAGACATTTCAAAAAGTATTTATTTAAAGACGGTTACGCCGGTTACGCCACGGACAAAGCCAACTGGAGTTGTGACAAATCATGACCACAAACACAATATTTTGGACCAATCAAATAATTACAAAGAAGGAAAACAACAACAAAAAAGTGTTGTAACCTGCCGTTCTCTTTTTCTTCCTTCTAATTATTTGTTTGGTCCAAAATATTGTTTGTTGTCATGATTTGTCACGACAAGAGTTGGCTTTGTACGAGGCTTAAAAGGTCTTTAAATAAATACTTTTTGAAATGTCTATGAGGAAAATGAACGGGCCCTGGTAGGGGGGCGGGACTGCGACGCTCTATTGTGCCCAGGTCTCGTGACATCACTATGACATCATCAGGGATGATAGTAAATCAGGGATCATATCATAGTAAATGTGACCTGCTGTCGCAATTAAGGCCATATATGGAGATCCCTGACCTCGCCCGGTCGCTTCTCGCCTCCAGGCATCTTACTGGTAGTTAAAGTTCTTCTATAGTTTCCAGTTTTTCATGTGTCTATGAGGTGACAGTACTTCAGTAGACACCCTGTCGTTTTTTTGTGCAATGGTGTATTAACTATGTATCTTCCTGGAGGCTGAACGTTTGACAGTCAAACGGGCCAATGAAATAAACAGTAATATAGTGACATCACACTATCAGCCGCTCCCCTAACCCCACCCCGCTTCAGTTCAGGTGGATCACCACCCATCACCACCCACCAGGCAAACTAGGCATACTTAATGAACTGGTGGGCGTGCCCACATAAAAACAACATTTTAACAAATACTGTACACTTTTTTTTTTAGAAAAAATGATACCTCCTTATATAACAATAAGACCTGATGATCATGTTTAAGGGTGGACAAAAATCACGGCACTCCATCTTTAACCCATTCTGAACGGGAACCCATTTCGGTGTCAGCATCATGTCATGCTTTAGCTATTGAAAAATAGCAGATCTACAAGCTCATAGCGCGCCACCGAGTGGCGCGCTACGAGCTTGTAGGTCTGCTATTTTTGAAAAAATCGAAGAACGACTGACATTTTTTAGAATCTGACCTCAGGTCAGAATGGGTTCATCAGAACCAGTGTGTGTCCAGTGGAAACCGCGTATGAATCTGATCTCGGGTCAGAATGGGTTAACTATAATACCCCCCCCCCCCCCCCCCCCGTAGCCCCAGGGAGACCACGGGCGCGGAGACCGCCCCGTGGCAGCTGGAGCCGCCGTCGCCCAGGGAGAGCGCCAGCGCCACGTCGTCGTCTCCGGGGGGCGAGTCGTCGGGCAGGGCGTCGTCGCCCTCCCCGCGGCGGGACGGCGGCTGGTTCATGCAGCTCCTCCACACGGAGACCAAGAGGATGGAGGGCTGGTGCAAGGAGATGGAGGCCGAGGCCGAGGAGAACGACCTGTCGGAGGACAGTACGTGACGGCACTGTTGGGGTTTTTGACGTGCAGGTTTTGATGTATAGTTTTGCTGTAGAGTGGCCGTTAGAAATAGCCCGAAGTTTGATCCCGGAGCTCCCCCAGAGTTGGTGTCGAAGTGTCCTTGAGCAAGACGCTGAACCCCTAATTGTTCCCGATGTGCAGGTTGGTGCCTTGCATGGTTTCCTCCACCATCGGTGTATATGAATGAGTGAATGTAATGGGCAAAGTGTAAAGTGCTTTGGATAACCGCGCTAGGCCTATATAAATGCACCATTTACCATTTATTTACCATTTAGTTTTTGTGATGTTTTAGTCATCTGGAATGTTTTAGTTTTTAGTCTAGTTTTAGTCGACTAAATGTCTTTTACATTATAAATGATTTTAGAAATCTTTGTAATGTAAAAGAAACTAGTATTTAACAGCATGTTCATTTCTTGTGATGTGTCTATGAGCTCTAAATGTACATTATTTGCGTGTGTGCGTGCGTGCCCTCCAGTTCTAGGCAGAATACGGAGTGCGGTGGGCAGCGCTCAGCTCCTCATGTCTCAGAAGTTCCAGCAGTTCTATTGGCTGTGTCAGCAAAACCTGGTGAGAAGAACCTCAACACTTCAGAGCTTTAGTGCTTCTATCGATCACAGCTCTGTGTGCGCGCGCGCGCGCGCGCGCGCGCGTGTGTGTGTGTGTGTGTGTGTGTGTGTGTGTGTGTGTGTGTGTGTGTGTGCGTGTGCACGTGTGTGTGTGTGTGTGTGTGTGTGTGTTAGGCTGAGTGACTTGGGTCTGCCTGCACCGGTGCAGATTACATCAGAAAGCAAATACGATACAGAGGGAAACACAGCTTGTGTCTCTCTCTTCACAGTCCCCTAACACACACTACAATGTAGAATCAATCAAAAAACACCGGTTTGGACTGCTGACTTGACGTCGCAATCAATAGCCATCAACCAACACATTTGTTCATTGTGGCCCGAACTTTTTGAGATGAGAAATAGATAACCTAGAATGGCTTCCACGCTGCCGAGACTGCAGTATTGAAACGGGTAAAGCACTTTATTTTAATTTATTCAAACTTTGTATCCCACGATTTCGCAACCAACTTTCTCACCCAGTGTCAATTATCGAATGTAATGAATACACTCCCTCAGCCCTCTGCTGACCTGGGGAAAGCAACGGACTGAAAAGTTTCGGGGGGTCACAGCCTGAAAAGTTTGAGAACCATGCACTGCTCTAGCCTAAACAACAGATACCAGGTGAGAACCATGCACTGCCCTAGCCTAAACAACAGATACCAGGTGAGAACCATGCACTGCCCTAGCCTAAACAACAGATACCAGGTGAGAACCATGCACTGCCCTAGCCTAAACAACAGATACCAGGTGAGAACCATGCACTGCTCTAGCCTAAACAACAGATACCAGGTGAGAACCATGCACTGCTCTAGCCTAAACAACAGATACCAGGTGAGAACCATGCACTGCTCTAGCCTAAACAACGGATACCAGGTGAGAACCATGCACTGCTCAAGCCTAAACAACAGATACCATGGCATGCCGTTGCATCTTGACTCTATGACATTCAGATGGTCATGAGGACATTGTATGAGAGAAAAAGGTGAACGACACAATAACAATATACGGTGTAATTCCTGCCATAAGTCTTCCCCACAACACTATACAGTAGTTCTCAGCAGCAGAGAAGGTTACAGGGATTTGCGACTGGTGTTTTTCTTTGCCCCGCGTTCTCACTCTTCTATTGATCCGAGCCACGTAGACAGTATTTCAGAAGAAGTTGGTTCAGAGTTATTGTGAGAAATAGTGTTGCTGCATGCCGTCGCAGCATGACGGCAGAAAGATACACTCCATAGTGGGATTACAGACGTGACGGAGCGGTTATACTCTTGGCTAGCTGCTCTGGCGAAGACTGACGTTATGCAAGTTTGCTTTCATTTTCAAGAGCTTTATATGACTCGGCTCCAGTGTGAGACACGCGTGTCCACGAATAAGAAGCTTAACCCGTTAAAACCGAGAAAGCATCGGCGTCATTCATTTGAAACACTTTAACCATTCATTTATACCGTGGCTATTCAAACATAGCAGTCTTTGCTTCTGGGGGTCCCATAGCTGGAACAAAATATTTTGAGGTGATTCGTCCGCGGCCAAATACATATAATGTCGGGGGGTCCTTGGCATGAAAACGTTTGAGCAACGTACGTTTTTCAGAAAACTGTTAGGATTTAGAAGACATTTGTTTTACAATCGGCCTCAGATCTTAATGGGTTAAGGAGAAGTCTAATTGCGTTTTATCTTGTCTGCATGCCTCTCTCCGCCTCCTGGATCGACGCGTCTAAAGGCCGACACAAGCGGTGCGTTTGGCGCTCTGCTGCCGGATTAAAACCAACCACACACTGACACCGAGGCTTGTTCTAAACTCCCTGGATCCCCCAGGATGTGCTCGCTGGAGTTTTGAAAGCCTTAAGATGCTGACAGAGGGCAACATGAAACGGTTCTATACTCTCCAGCCAATTCCTTGCAAACAACAGATACCATAATAAGACACTACAGTGATCTGCCTATAGCTTACTGTACATTCCAAGACATATAAGCCATGATGTCATGTAAGCAAGTCCTGGGACATTTAGATGAATGAGTATAATTCCAGGTCGGAGATTAGGTTTCGTAGACACTAGTGTGCCAGGCCAGTTCATGGGACCATGCGTTCATTAAGAGAAAATACATTAGTGAATATTATACTTGTTTCTATGATTTCTTCTGGGCTGTATGATTTTTTTTTAGCATGGGAGCCTATATATATATATATATTACATTTCAGTTCAATTCAAAGGGCTTTATTGGCATGAGAAAACATACGTTTACGTTGCCAAAGCGGAAATGGTACAATACAGTTCAAACAAAATGTATGTACAATTATTGAAAGTCAGAGTATCCAATAGATTGGTGGTTGTGATATTTGATATCCTTCTATTACAGCAGTGCAAAGATATTGCTGTTTATTCACATTGTTGTACAGTATATGGGAGTTTTTTTTGCCAAAAGTCATGTTTTCAAACTCTCCTTGGGTGATTGGAAGTATGTGTCTCTGATGTCTTGGCACAGTGGACAGGCGGTTAGGAAGTGTAGCTCAGTTTCCACTTAATTTTGTGTACAGTGAGTGCATAGTCTGTCTTCTCTAGGGAGACAGGTCTGCCTATGACGGCCTTGCTCGATCGCAAGACTGTGCTCACACTGACTCTGTACCTAATTAAGGTTTTTCTTTGTTTTGGGTTGGTCACAGCTGTGCTCAGATATCATGCCACGGTGTATTCTCTGTTTGGGGCCAGATAGCATTCTTCTATGCTCTGCTTTTGGGTTACTTCTTTCCATTGTGTCAGAAAGCTGTCCTATTGCTGTTTTATAATCTGGTTTAGTCCAGTGAGTATTCTATGTGGTGGCTCTGTTTGTGTTTGTGCACAGACAGAGTTCCAGGACCCGCTGCCTGAGGGGGCCAGCTCCCTGTATTGTGTGCCCCCTGTATTACACACAGCTAGGTTCCCTTTGTTACGGGTGGTCTCCTGAAAGCAGAACCGTTTTGAGTTGATCTACTGGCAGGGACAATAGAGAACCAATAACATGAGCCTACCTGAATACACTGATGCTTTATCAGTTGTTGTTGTTGTTGGCACCAACGCTTTAACAGTTCTTTGGCACTTCCCTCTCTGTCTCTGCTAGTTGAAATGGCTCCTGCTTGCGCCATGTGCCAACAGTATGCGGAAATCCACCTTGTCAAAACCACTGTGGCCAGTACGGGGATCGAACCCGCGACCTTGGCATTGTTAGCACCACGATCTAACCAACTGAGACAGACAGACACTACAGAGCTTATGAACAGAGCTTTTCAAATGTATTATTAGTATTATTATTGTCTCCACCAGGCCGAAGGCATGTGGGGAGAGTATGTTTTGCACTCCGTCCGTCCGCGTGTCCGTCCGTGTGTCCGTCCGTGTGTCCGTGTGTCCGTGAACAGCTAATCTCGGCCACCGTTAACCCGGTCGATGCCATATTTTGCACACACACTCCCTGGATGCCAACCATGAACCTCTGCCCCAAACTTTCCAGAACGGCCTGTTATAGCGCCACCAGGAGGCCGCTTTGTGCAAAACAAGTTTTTCCATGCCATATTTTGCACACACACTCCCTGGATGCCAACCATGAACCTCTGCCCCAAACTTTCCAGAACGGCCTGTTATAGCGCCACCAGGAGGCCGCTTTGTGCAAAACAAGTTTTTGCACAGTACACCTACAGATTTTGTCCAAACATCACGCAAATTGGTACACAGTCTCTCTAGAGCCATTCAACTAAACGGGTCTTTCAGATTTATCAGACTCCATCCTGATTGGTTAAGATTGGCTTCCAAAGTTCACAGGAGTGCTCAGTTTCAAACAAAATGCTGCAAATCATGAACACATCGCGTGATTTCCGTGAAATTGTGCACCCACATTCCCACTAGGCCGAGGACAAAATGCCACATGAACAATTTCAACTCAGCCTCAAGGTGGCGCTATAACTGGCCGAAAAGTGTTTTTACCTCTAACTGCACGGATCTGTGGATAACCTGGTGGAGACCTGTGCCCGGAAGGGCACTTTTTCTAGTTATTATTGTTGTTGGCACTAATGCTGTAACCAACTGTGCTAACCATGCACCTATATGAAGAAAGGTTTGGGGTTAGGGTGTATTTAAAAAAATATATATACTGTATATATATTCTATTTTTTTATTATAGATCTTAAGAGTCCATGGGAAGCTGATTTGTTTTATATATCTAACCAATAGAAGTATCACTAATTCTAAAAGACAGCTAAATAAGTTATTTGGAAATAAGGAATATAGGCCTATTACAGGTTTATATAACGGTTTATGAACAGTAAGCTCTATAGTCTGAAAAGACTGTGTGCTTACACAGTATACACAGTACACAATAGTTACATCAGTGGTTACACCACTACATCAGGGATTACACTTTAGTTATGCCTATACTACATCAGGGAGTACACCTTCAATCGCTTATAATAAGCAGACCTGGCAACACTGCAAACCAGCACTGCAGGCTACTTTGCATGCGCAAAAACAATGTTTCATGCTGAACTTAAATGCTAGTTTGATGCAACTCTGTCTGTTTGAAGTTGGAAACAGTCTGTTTGGAGATGGAAACAGTCAGTTTGGAGATGGAAACAGTCAGTTTGGAGATGGAAACAGTCTGTTTGGAGATGGAAACGGAAACAGTCAGTTTGGAGATGGAAACAGTCTGTTTGGAGATGGAAACAGTCTGTTTGGAGATGGAAACAGTCAGTTTGTAGATGGAAACAGTCTGTTTGGAGATGGAAACAGTCTGTTTGGAGTTGGAAACAGTCAGTTTGTAGTTGGAAACAGTCAGTTTGGAGATGGAAACAGTCTGTTTGGAGATGGAAACAGTCTGTTTGGAGATGGAAACAGTCTGTTTGGAGATGGAAACAGTCTGTTTGGAGATGGAAACAGTCTGTTTGGAGTTGGAAACAGTCAGTTTGGAGATGGAAACAGTCTGTTCAGTCTGTTTGGAGATGGAAACAGTCAGTTTGGAGATGGAAACAGTCTGTTCAGTCTGTTTGGAGATGGAAACAGTCAGTTTGGAGATGGAAACAGTCTTTTTGGAGATGGAAACAGTCTGTTCAGTCAGTTTGGAGATGGAAACAGTCAGTTTGGAGTTGGAAACAGTCTGTTTGGAGATGGAAACAGTCTGTTTGGAGATGGAAACAGTCTGTTTGGAGTTGGAAACAGTCTTTTTGGAGATGGAAACAGTCTGTTTGGAGTTGGAAACAGTCTTTTTGGAGATGGAAACAGTCTGTTCAGTCTGTTTGGAGATGGAAACAGTCTCTGTGGTGAAGAGACACATATAGTTAAATCAGGGATTACACTTTAGTTACTGTACATAAGAATTACACCATAGGTACATCGAGGATTACACCTTAATTAGTTACAACAGGGAGTACACACACTTGTAGCACATGTGTTTTTGTAATCAGACCTGCAGGTGCTGTTATATATTGTTTTGCCGCCAGCCATCCAATATATGCAGCGAATAGAACCGGCGTGCGTGCGTGTGTGCTTGCACAGTATAAATAGAGTTCCTAGCTTGAACCAGTCTAGCTGTAAGCCAGAACCATGTAGCTCTGACTAATGGTTATATTCTGAAGTATTTGGTTAGGATTTAGTGATGAATTGGACCTGCTTTATTTTTTCAGTGTGCCTTCGCAGCGAGGTATGGAAGGGATGGATTCCCACAAAGCCCACTGTATGATGTGCATGTTTGGCGTTTACTGTACTGAAGACACCCAGTGGACATTGGCTGAAGTGCAATAAGTGGTGTCATCTTTTTAAACATGTTCATTACATGTATGTACTGTACATACTTGTCGAGTATATTTGTAAATGAATAGGTAGTACGTTTGTGTGTGTGTGTGTGTGTGTGTGTGTGTGTGTGTGTGTGTGTGTGTGTGTGTGTGTGTGTGTGTGCGCGTGTGTGTGCGCGCGCGTGCTTCCGTGCGTGCGATTGCACATATTGCATTCCATGTCATCTTTAACCCATTAAAACCGGGAAAGCACCCGTGTTAGATTTCTGTGCCCGCTGTTCAGAGATAGCAGATATACACCTGATATTATTATTTTTTTATCTTGAATAATTTTGAATTACAAAAAGGTTTGATTTAGAACTTACTTACTGATTTAGAACTTAGAAGGCATTCGTATGTCTTAATGGGTGAGTGCGAGTGAGACGAGCCTCTTTCTCCCCCTCCCTCCCATGCAGGACCCCAGCGCTATATGCTGTGGCCCACCTCTCAGGAGTTAATGGGTGTCTTTCTCCTCCTCCAGGACCCCAGCGCTATGCCGCGGCCCACCTCTCAGGACCTGGCCGGCTTCTGGGATCTGCTGCAGCTCTCCATCGACGACGTCACCTTGAAGTTTGACCAGCTGCAGCGGATCAAGAACAACGACTGGAGGCCTCCGGACAGCCCCGAGAAGAAGGTGGGCATACTTAAAGGGATTGTGACATTAAAAAAAAGGTTTTGGAATTGTTCTTGTTTTTTTTAGGTTTTCTAATCTCAATTGCACCCAAAAAACATGAACTTTTAACATTCAGTAGATTTTCTGTGATCTGGGGTTTTCTGGCTCAAACAGGTGCTCTGATTTGCCGGCAGTAAGTGACATCACTTACTGCAAATCCCATATATGTCAATGGGATTTGCCAGCAGATGTCACTGTTTCACTGTGTTGCCTGTTTTCATTGTAGCTCAAAAGGCCCAAAAAACCCCAAAGAAAACTTCAGACCACAGAAAATCCACTGAATGTTCAAAGTTCAGGTTTTTCGGGTGTAATTGAGGTCATAAAACCTAAAAGAAAAAAGAAAAATAAATGAAAATGAATGTCATAAAACCTTTAAAGTAAAGTATAGGCCTCGTGACTACGAGTTGCGCGCCCTCTCCTCTTTTTCTGTTCAAGGGCATGCATCATCAACATGACACAATGGGCTCTGTGCACACAGAATAACTCTCCCTAGTTCCTACGTCCGGGCCGCTTCCCTATACTTCCTTCACAGGTGTTACCATACCAATACTAATGAAGGCTCTGTGCCATTTAGTGTAAAGTGGTTCTCAAACTTTTATACTTCAAGGACGCCCCCCATACACACCCGTATGTGGCCATTGGGAACCCACTCAAGGACACTTTTTAGACCCACTGATGTAGCAGACTGCAGTGTTTCCAGTGAGTCAACATGCACAACAGCAGCAGCCTGACTCTGTTTGACCGGAATGGAACAGAGCCTTCATTAGTTATCATCGGTAACACCTGTGGACACTGATGTAATAGGCTCTATGCACATACACCATTTGTCAAAAGAACCCTGCTGCCTGTGAGAATGTTTATGGTTCAGTACTGCCTGACATTCCAGAGTGATGTGAAGAATTCAATCTGAAAGGGGACGAGCATTGCAATGAAGTCCGTGCCTCTCTCTGGTCATTCATTTTTAACGCCGTTGTTTGGTTTATAATAATACTAGAGGTTATGTGGCCCTCACACCTACGTTGCGACACTGCCTAGTTTTATTTCCCCTTCACAAATCGAACACTGGCAATGAGTCATTTAAAATGTGTTTTCTATTCTCTTTACATCTTCTTGGTTTGAGTCGAGGCTGTGCTCCGCTGAGATCGTTCTGGCCTCCGTGTTCTATGAAGAAATGTCACATTTTCCAAAGTTCAGATGCAGCTGTAGCTATTTACATCCTACAGGAGAACAATAAAAGCTACTTTCAGCATTCAAATCACGGACTTGTTCAGACGAGGCCTGCCTTTGAGTTTGGTTCTGCCCTTGTTGCGTGGCGGATGTATTCTTGGCTCAGAGCTGAGTTGAACCACCTCATTAGTCTGCTGGTATTGTCATCGAGGGATCACAATGATAGACCGTGATCTAATTATTACAATTTACAATTTAGGCATTTTGATTTAGAAGATGCTCTTAATCCAGAGCGACTTAAGCATTAAGCAAGAACAAAAAGCATGGCAATACATCACATACATAAAAAGTAGTTATCATTAAACATGCGTAAGCTAAGAACGTAACAGTGGAATATCTCAATGAAACTATACATATAAACTATACATACAATTATATACTATACATACTGTACAGTATATACTATAAAGTGCTATGACTATGGGGGATTAGGACATATAGCAAGTGGAAGGAACACGTTATTCCAACCAGTTCCTTTATCCCCCAATAAGGCTGACCAGGGGGAGGCAGTATATAGAGACCAGGGTTAATGCATGTTTTTTGTGAGAGTACCTACCCTAGGGGACACGGTGAGAACATGCAAACTCCACACAGAAGGGCCCTTTTGCCAGCCCCACCTAGGGTACGGGCACTGATGACGCGGAGGAGAGAACATTACATACGTCTATCTGACCTCATCAAACCCTGTACACTCAAGACACTGCCCCTGCCCCCGCTGCCACACTTAGATCTCCATATATGGAGCTGACCCGTTCTGACATTCCATTATGTTAATCTGACCCCATCAAACCCTGTACGCTCAAGACACGCTCCATATAATGGCCGGTACAGAATGAATTCTATATGTTGATCTGACCACCCATGCCCGCTCGCCCAGCAGTCTGCCGTCACCCAGGCGGATATGTTGATCTGACCCCCCATGCCAAAGCGCCAGCGCTCGCCCAGCAGTCTGCCGTCACCCAGGCGGATGTGTGCACGCAAACTCGCCCTTTAGGGCCGTCTTAACCCATTCTGACCTGAGATCAGATTCATACGAGTTTTCCACTGGACACACACTGGTCTGATTGACCCATTCTGACCTGAGATCAGATTCAAAAAATGTCAGTCGTTCTTCGATTTTTCAAAAAATAGCAGACCTACAAGCTCGTATCGCGCCACTCGGTGGCGCGATATGAGCTTGTAGATCTGCTATTTTTAAATAGCTAAAGCATAACATGATGCTGACACCAAAATGGGTGCCCGTTCAGAATGGGTTAAGGCTCATACATAGTCTGGATTTACGGTGGTTAGGTGACCACCGAACTACAACATGACGTCACGAAGAGCAAAAGAGCAAACCACCGCCACCGCTCCAGCCCTTCGCTCTGTTTTTACTCACCACCGCTCAATGTTATTTCAGCTCCGGTGATCAGCTCACCACCGGAGCGGTGGTCACCTCATCACCGAAAATCCAGACTATGAATAGGCCTTTACTGGTTATAGTCATGTGTGCGGTTACTTTTGATGCAGTAATGTAATGGACTTTTTCTTAACCCGCTCCAACACGTGACTGTGTGTATGTGTGTGTGTCTATTCCTCATTATTCCGACCCCTTGTGATGTCATGTGGGTCAATACATCATCATCAGACATCATCAGCAAGGCGCCGCTCACCCGCTGGGTGGGATTTAATTTGTATTCTTTTAAATCACCCTTGTGTGAAGTGAGGGGCATCTTTGGGGGGCACGCATAAACATGACGTCACTGGGGGCACACACAAAGGCAAACATAAAAGGTTCATTGGCTGCCACATGATGTCATGGACACACACGCACGCACGCGCGCACGCACGTGCGCACACGCACACACAAAGCCAGACGTTGGAGGAGCTAGTGCCCCTCAAACATATATGCTTTTGAAAATGTTTTACATTGTCTAATAACTAGAGGTTCGAGTAGCTACGCGGCCCTCACATCTAGTAACCATCTTTATTGTAGTTCTGACATTGTTGCAATTACCTCTCTCTGTCAGGAGAGGGAGACAACGGACATAAAACTGTCTGTCTGTCTGTCTCCTTCCTACAGCTACCAGATCCCGTACCAAAGAAGACATTGAGGCAGAAGAGCATGGCACGAGAGCGTTCCCTGGACCTCACCGACAGACACCGACAGGAGGCTCGCCGGCGGCTCATGGTCGCCAAGCGCGCCGCCTCCTTCAGACAGAACTCTTCGTCGGAGCGAGCGGACAGTATTGAGATCTACATCCCCGAGGCTCAGACTAGACTTTGAGAAGACGGGGACCGCGCTCTCCCACGTTGGAACAACAACTTAAACTAGCCTTTTTCTAGACCATTACTACTACTACTACTACTATTACTACTCTCTACTCTTCCATTACCGATCATCAATTGTCTAATCCCCTCAGTGTCATGTCTGCAACACCTTCAAGTCCAGTAGGATGCGTTGAATGTGCAAGCGTCGTGTGAGTTGGAGTATAGCTGTTTCATAGGCGTCGCTGTCTAACCCATTCTGACCGGGCACCCATTTTGGTGTCGGCATCATGTCATGCTTTAGCTATTTAAAAATAGCAGATCTACAAGCTCATATCGAGCCACCGAGTGGCGCGATACGAGCTTGTAGGTCTGCTATTTTTGAAAATTCGAAGAGCGACTGACATTTTTAGAATCTGATCTCAGGTCAGAATGGGTTCATCAGACCAGTGTGTGTCCGGCGGAAACCTCGTATGAATCTGATCTCAGGTCAGAATGGGCTAATGGCTGTCAAATGTGATATGCATTTCCAGGTGCAGGTGCAGCGCGGACGGAGATTGTTTCTGCTGAGACGCTTGTGCGGAACGGAGATAGTTTTTCTTTTTCTTTTTTTGTTTTAAAACGAAAACATAGTCGTGTGGGGGTGGCGTAGTCAAAGCCAGTTCTACCATTGCCACAAAACGTATCGGCTGAAGCAGTTTTATTGACCCGGTGGGTTGGGCTGTTCGCTGGTTCGTTGATGATGATGCCAACCTTTAGCTTTCATTGAATATCTTGGAAGGGTGTAGCCTATATCTGTATTTTCTCAGCATTTGCAAAGTGCCATTTAAAAAAATAAGTGCAGCTGTGAAAACCTACCAGCAACCACGTCTTTGAGCTAAAAAGAAAAGAAAAAAATGGACAAAAAAAAAGTAAATGAGAGAAAGTGTATTTTAGTCTGGGTTTGTCGAAAGATAATAACTCTCTAGTGTATTTTTCAAAGTTTGAAGGTGAATCGTACATTTCTTTGTCAGATGGTTCTTCTTTGGTAAGTGTTAATCATGAGCTAACAATTACAAAATCATTGACATTCAAAACTTGGAAATGTACCAAGGCTTGAAATACCTCAACAATGTGCATATGGCACTGATCACCCATACTAGGTCATTCAGGCAAACCTATTAGCACTGGACTGCACAGTAAAATCCTTAACCCTGTTTACACCCCGTCTAAAAATAGACCCACATTTAGACCCAAATGGACAATTATTACAGGTCCGTTTTGGAAGTGTAAGTGTCCATTTGGGTCTATTTTTACACATTTTTACTGTGAGTGCAGTTTTTAAAAGATTGCAGCTTTCTACACAATCAGGTTCTACATGCAAGTTGTTAAACATTCTAATGGATGTAATGGTCTAATGGTCTAGATCAGTGTTTCCCAAAGTGGGGTCCGGGGACGCCTAGGGGTCCTTGAGGGAG
Organism: Protomyctophum parallelum; assembly: GCF_964188405.1. Lineage (NCBI taxonomy): Eukaryota > Metazoa > Chordata > Actinopteri > Myctophiformes > Myctophidae > Protomyctophum > Protomyctophum parallelum. The sequence continues at coordinate 38,564,099 of NC_139718.1, read as the reverse complement.
TTCCAGGGGGTCCCCGGCTAAATCACAGTTAGTAACCAAATGGACCCTTATGGGTCTGTAACTCAAAGAGTGTACAAATGGAACCAAATGGACCGTAACGGGTCCATTTGGTTCCATGTGTACACTAGTGTTAAAATAACTTTGATTTTACAAAGTTCCCTTTGATTTTACAAGTTCCCAAAGGTCCCAGAGATAGAAATGGCATTAAATGGGGGTCTGTCTGACTAATGCATGTCAAACTAGGGGTCCTTGAAATTTAATTGGTTGAAAATCACTGGTAGAGTCTTCTCTTATGGGGGGTCCCTGGCATATGTTTTCAAATGGGGGGGGGGTCAGTGGGATAATTAGTGTCAATTTGGGGGTCCTTGACATGAAAAAGTTTGGGAACCACTGGTCTAGATTTGTGGAAAGTATTCTAGGATTGGTCATCGTCTTAATTGATTGATTAAAAGAGAAAACACTTGAACCCTATCCCGGGGCAGACATTTGGCGAAAATGACAAGCTGTGAGCTTGTCCATCAACTATTTTCGGGCAAAGATGTTAATGTAGAGAGAATATATTAGGGGGGGGACTAGCATAGACCCCTGTTGGAATATAGGGTTGAAGTAGCCTACATTTCAAACAGCTCTCCCTGTGCCATTTTCATTTACTTGAAAACAAACACGCGAGTTATACGTGCCAACGTTTATTCATCGTATCAGTAGTATATGGGGGTGAAGTAAGACTATAATTTAGGAAGGCCGGTGGTGGAAGTCCTTATAGATGTAGACAAATGCACTTACGCACTTCGTACAATTCTCTCTGTTTCCAAGAGAAATATCCATAGTTACCCATCAGGTTCTCAACAGTACTGTTTGTATGTTTGACTGCATGGCGACAGACAGGGCTGCGGGGAGGAACATCATTCATGTATAATATTATGTGTATTTTATGATCCCTGTGTCCTCCATGCCCGCTCCATTTCCTTTTGATAAATCTTCGCATGAATAGTTGCAAGTTGGGTCTCACAAGATGCCACTTAGACCACCTTTCAGGACACAATAGATGACTAAATCAATTTACACACACCCAACCGTAGCCTCGAATTCATTGGAGATTTTGTTTGTTTTTGTCGCATTCCTAAAACCAGTAATAATTCGATGACCTCAGTAGACCAGATACAGTCCGTCGGACATCAAATTATCGGCATAGGAACGCGACACAAAAAACAAAAAATCTAAAGAATTCAAAGCTTCACGGGGTATGTAATTGATTAAACTTTGGGGGCTGTACTACTCCTTCAAACCCCACATGGTTGAGCGGAGTCCCTCAGGGCTCTATGCTGGTGTCCTTTGTTTTCTGTTATTGTGGGGGAAAGCTCTGGCTGAGCACAGCCGATCGACAAGCATAAAACAGCTGCTATTTTCTGCCAAAGCTTTCCTCACAGTTCTGGACGCTGGGTTTTAAGTGGTTGAGCGACATCAGAAACAGAATCCTTAACTCTCAACTGCAGGACCAAAGGCATTGCTTTCTGTAACCCTGGGAACGGTTATGTGACTTTCACGTTGCCTGACAGGCTAGATACTCTGTTGTTGAAAATCTCACCCCGGCATTATTATGAGTTTGTCTGGCAACAATAGAGAGAGAAGTAGGGGTGGCAAATATCAGGCTCTTTGAATTCCCTTGCTGTTAGAAAAATTGGAGAAACTGATGCAATAGCCTACTCATACTCGGTGTGTGTGTGTGTGTGTGTGTGTGTGTGTGTGTGTGTGTGTGTGTGTGTGTGTGTGTGTGTGTGTCCGTGTCCTTGTGTCCATAGATATGCTTGTCTGTCCGTGATAGTACAAAGTAACAGGACACAGTTAGCTAGCTATTACTCTTGCCTTTGACTCTCATCGTGATACTGTGATGCCCCCTGGTGGCTGGTGTGAGAAATACAATAGACAGAGTAATTCTAACCCCACACAGGATGCAGATAATGCTTCTGGGTCGTTCTCCTTCTTGGTACAATATAATTAGCATTGTGGGAATGATTTCCATGATGAATGGCTTTCTTACATTGGGTGAAGTGCAGCTCACTGCAGTGTTGATTTTGTAAAATTTAATTTAGTTTAAGTTGTAGTTATATTTTAGTCATCTGAAATGTTTTAGTGTTAGTCTAGGTTTGGTCGACTAAATCTACAGCTGATTTAGTTGACTAAAATGCATTTTGATGGCCTTGATGACATAGTAATTGCAGATCTTACACTTGGTTGCATTCTGAAATAGCCGATCTACAAGCTCACTGAGCTTCTTGATCTGCTATTTTCAACATGGAACCAAGTGTAAAAAGACTTAAGTCCACTGTATCTTTTCTCCATTAGTCCCTCATTTTCCTCACGGGCTGGACAATATATTATAGTGTTATCGGTGATATGAGACTAGATATTGCCTGGGATTTTGGATATCATAATATGGCAAACTGGCAAATGTCTTTTCTTGGTTTTAATCACATAAGCCTTATTTTATACTTTAAAAAAAAATTCAAATAGACAATCTACAAACTCACACCACGGCACATTGCAATGTGTTGTCAGCATGTAGATCTGTCATTTTAGGCATTTTTGAAAACTTTTTGAAGAATTAAAAAGAAAATCCAGTAGTCATGACATTGTTATTGTCACAATATTGATATGGACAGAAATATTGTGACATATGATTTTGTCCATATAGTGATATATGGACAAAATCAACAGTCATACAGTTGGGTTCCTGTCACATGGGGTGACTGGAACGCCATCGTTAGTTGTCATTGAAGTCACTGGCAAAACACAAAGCTAACTTGGAACTATTGGTATCCGTAGAACCCACAGATAATCAACCTATTAAATGGTGCTGCTTTTTACTCAATCGATCCAGTTTGGGTCAAACAATCAATTCAACACAACGTTAACAATCATCACATAACAATCCGTTTTTTATGACTTGCAGAACGCCATAGTTTTCCCAGAGATTTGCATCACATACAAAGATTTTTTATTTCTTCCCTGAATTCAGAGAGAGAGAGAGAGAGAGTGTGTGTGTGTGCAGGTTGTTGGCAGAGGTGAGGCTATGATGCCAGTCGCTTGGCAGAGGTGTGGCACCCCACTGCTGTTCCCTGTCAGCCTGGGCACACTCGCGCTCAGACGCGTCAGAAGAACCTGAAGCCCTTCTTCTTCGTGGGGTTTTTAGACAGCTGGTGGATGGAGAAGAAGCTCCACCTCCGCGGCTGACTGACGCGACGGACAGCTTCCCGGACGCGCTCTCCTCCGCGTCAGTCGGGCGCGGAGGTGGAGCTTCTTTTCCATCCACCAGCTGTCTAAAAACTGTGCGCAGCTGCTGTGCGCAGCCGAAAACGTGCGCGACAGTCTGCCTAGACCCTGTGTGGTCGCACACACCACGGCAGAGACACAGAACTGGGTGTGACATATGCTGGCTTAGAGGAGATGAGAGACTGGCTCTGTAGTGCTGGAGGGCAGTAAAGTGACTGCTCGATCTGCATGCATCTGTATGCTGCCTTTGTGCTGGGGGTTTGACTGTGCTGCTGTTATAGAACTCAAGGTCCCTCTGTGAGATCAAACACGGACCGGCCCTTTCTGAAACCAGTCCCTTGACTTGAAGTGCTCTCGGGAGGTTCCCTCGTCAGGAAGTGCCCCTCCAGCTGAATCAAGTTCCCTTGATTAGGGTGCTGGGTATAAAAAAATGTTTGGAAATACACTTGCCCTCCTTGTGCAGAAACAGGAAACAGACACCATTCGTTGCCATGGTTACCATCATGCAATTGTGTTACCTGTTTTTTTGTTTGTACAGTTATATTGCATTGCATCGTGTATGTTTGTGTGACATGTGGATTTCATTAATATGGAAAAAGGAAATACAGCGTGACTGTCAAACATGACATGTCATTGTCATCGAGTCTAGATCTAAGGTCTAGACAGACAGTCTATGGTCTAGATCGGCACTAGCTCTGTTCCATACCCTTCCTGCTTTCGATTCTGCCCTGCAGTAAGGCTATGGGACAAACGGGGTTAAATCTCAAATCAAAATCAGACCAGCCTCTCCTCTTTAGTGGAAATCGCACGAACGTTTGACCTACTCACCAAAACAAAGGCGGGTTGAGTCATTAGAAAGCCTACTTTCCTTAGTGGAAGCACTCTGAGCCCCCCATCACACGTATAAACGGTACATTTTGGCCAGAAAGGGATTTTTTTCCACCGGAGGAAAAATATTCTCTATGAGGCAGTTCTCTGGGCAATATCAGTAGAGGGCGCAGCGGAGTAACTAAAAATGTTTTTTTTTTTCGGTGGAAACAAAATCCCCTTTTGGCCAAAAAGTACAGTTTATACGTGTGGTGGGGGGGCTCAGAGTGCGTCCACTAAGGAAAGTAGGCTTTCTATTGACACAACCCGTGTTTGTATTGGTGAGTAGGTCAAACGTTCGTGAGATTTCCACTAAAGGGGAGAGGCTGGTCTGATTTTGATTTGTGATTTAACCCATTCTGAACGGGCACCCATTTTGGTGTCGGCATCATGTTTTAGCTATTTAAAAATAGCAGATCTACAAGCTCATATCGCGCCACCGAGTGGCGCGATACGAGCTTGTAGGTCTGCTATTTTTGAAAAATCGAAGAGCGACTGACATTTCTAGAATCTGATCTCAGGTCAGAATGGGTTCATCAGACCAGTGTGTGTCCGGTGGAAACCTCGTTATGAATCTGATCTCAGGTCAGAATGGGTTAACCCCGTTTGTCCCATAGCCTTACTGCAGGGCAGAAATTCGCAGAATCGAAAGCAGGAAGGGAATGGACTATGGAACGGAGCTAGATCGGCACAGACTCGCTCTCCACTCAAGGCTGCTTGGTTTCGGACGACAATATGGCGCAGCCTCGCGTGAACGCGCATATCGAGGGCAAGTGTGTAGGGCGAGTGGCGAGGAGCTGGTTTCAGAAAGGGGGTGAGTCTCCCTCCCCGGGGCCCTTCAAGCGCTTGTTTTTGACAGAATGTATCGCTGAACGCTGTGGCTTTTATGCCAGTATGTGGGTTGGGTGAGTTTCGTTGATGGGAGTGTCACGTGGAATGACAGAGGGACGTTTCTCAATATTATGCAAAATGTTCAGGGCTGTGAAAAGGGTTTCTGCACCCCCCGAGGGCATATGCGAGTACAGTTCTGTACACGGTGACGTCCTGTGGCAGGCAGGAGGGTGCATGTTTAATACTCACTGTGTTAAATTAGGACGCAGGATCTTACAGTGTACACTAGTCACTCTTCACCTGCTGTTATCTTCAACGGTTGGTTTAGTTAACGCTTCATTGACATCATGAGACTTAGTTGGTTCATGCACTCACTGTTAAGACTGTGAACACAGTCAGACTGGTGGAAAAAAGGCTTTGTGCAAAGTTGAAGATTTTACGCCTGTGAGGTTTTATAGATCAGAAGTTATATGTTTATTTTATTTTTTTAATAAATCATACATTGAGTTTGAATAGCATTATATTTGCAAAGATATATTGTCTTTTGTTTAAGTGAAGCACGCCAGAAGAGTCTGGAAGAATCCTGTGGCGTTCTTTCAGCTGTAGTTAATCAATTCAACTTCCATTTCATTTATGTCCACTAGATGGAGCTGTGCATACACTATTGATTAACACCTGACTCTTGTGCATCCATGCACTGGTTTTGTTTTAGGCCTTTTGTTTCTAATATAATATTCACCCCCTCTTTTCAGCTTTTCAGTTTGTAAGGGAGCCTGCTTGTATTCTATATACCGGTACTATAGACTTACTTGTGCCAAAAATGGGGTCACTTGTGTTTGTGCGACTGCTTTTGTGGACATGCGAGAACTCTTCACTTTGGTGTGTGTGATCCCTTTTTTTTTTCTTCTTCTACTTTTTTACTCCACAGCCAGCCACATGCATAACTTCAATAATACTGCTGTGGGAAGTTATTTTAATAATTACCACCACGTTTATTATCTTGAGAGCCACAAACATCTCCAAGTGCCATCTTTATCACTCGTCTACCGACCGTCCTATAAGACCTTCATTATACAGGCAGTCATATTTCATAATTTGTATCTAAAGAGCTCATTTGTACCACCCCCTGTCCTGTCCTGTCCTATTTCTAGTCATGTATTGAATCTGTGGCCTCGATCACTTCTGTAAAGGGAAAGAAAAAGGAAAACAATAAAATGAAATTCTACTGACCTTCCTTCATCACTAGAAATGAAGTTAAATATTTCAAGGGGACTTTATTTAATTTTTCTGCGGTGAGAACATCCAAATCATTGAGAAAGACTGATTAACACTTATTTGAACTTGGAATGTGAACCAACTCTATAATTAATAGAAATTTTAAAAAAGTAGTTGTTTAGCTAAAACTATTTTCATCTCTTGTATAGCCTATCATATCTATAGTGAGGATGAATATAATGCCAAATATTCATTATTTGTAAAGAAATATATATATAGATATATAAATATATAATATATGCTTCATTGAAACATAACTATTTTCTGCTCTTGATCATTCTGTTCTGTTGTCATTATTATTATTATTAGGCTATCATATTTTAATTTTTTGTTACGGTTGTTTTTTATAAGCTGTTATGAAGGCATGCAAAATAATGATTCTGAATGTAGGATTATACTTTATTCACTCTTGACTATTGTTTAAAGTCATGACACTGTTACACTGTTGTTATTATTAATTTATTTAAGTTAATCCAGTGCTATGTTTACTAAACTTAACATGACTTGGTGTTTTTAATTTTTTATCGGGACATGTTTTCACAACTGAACTATTTGAAAGATTTTGCCTCTTTGAGTAGTTTGTTTGGTCATCGCTGAATTCATCCAGTGTAAATTAAATACTTCTGCAATTAAATTTTTTGATGAAAACTTGTGAATGTCGGTGTGTGCTGTTGTCTGATTGGTGCTGTTCTTTTAGCATGCAGGGTTCCAGCCTGATTCCATGAATCCATTTTGTCTAGCGAGTGACAAAACAAATTCACGGAACGCAGAGATACACAGGCTGGAACCCAGGCTACTGTTCTTTCAATATTTGAAGTGCTTTGTAGAACAAACATTCCAGACCTAGTACAAACATATAATTTATCATTGTACACAAGATTCCTAATAATCGAGGATTTGACTATAGCCTACTAGCTGAGGGTAAAGCTTGTGAAAGCTATGGTTACTCTCATAGCTTGTGAGGTTGTAGTAGATTTGGCTATTTACTTAATATCCTATTAAAGTACAAAATAGGGTTAAAATGATTAAAGACACTGCTGTTAATAGTATTTGTAGTAGATAACAGTAGCACAATTTGGAATTTAATTGCACCTTATGGCCATAAAAGATTATGAAGTCTGTGTACTTGACTAGGGTTTGACTGGTTTGCTGAATTCCTACAATGACCATAATAAGCCTTTGGTGCACTGCCCTCCTTGTGGAGAGAGGGGATTAACCTAGTCAGCCAATGTTAATTAAAAGCCAAATTGATACTGACAGAAGCCAGCCTTGCATACAAATATTTAAATAAATATTCAAATCTAAACAAGCAACAGCAAAACAAAACATTTATAGGCTTTTGTTTTTCTTTCCAAAACATTTCAACTGCATATCTTGATGTATCATAGTTGTAGGCTATTCAGAAGAAAGAAAGCTGTTACAGAACATCTTTACAGGACGGATATTTATACTCTGAAGCAACTTTTGAAGACTCTGCTCCAGAAACCACACTTAAAAGCACTAAAGAACTGTGTGTAAATGTGTGGTGGGGACGGGGTCAGCGTCACTGGCGAAAATTGGGCCCTATACGACCACACCAAGATGTTTTGCTACACCAACACAGGTATGTTTTAAGATTTCAAGATACATTACTCCTCACTACTGCTTCGCTGTTCATGTTCATACTACATACAGTCACATTCTGGATGTAATTTAATTTTACTACTATTCAGCCTTTCTGACATGTCTTTACATGTTGCTACAAACACTGTCATACATTACAACATGACTATAAACCATGACATTACAAATGGGATCTTATTTCCAACTACTACCCGTCTGCATTTACACCCTATCTCCATGTGCATCAATCACACTCAAGTCATTACTCACACCAACACCTTCCTTGCTCACTACAATTGCCAGTGAAACAGTGACCACATCGCAAGGGAGCCAACGACGCGTGGCGCTAGAATCGAGACCGGCCGAAAGCCGGTTGTCCCAAATATAAGACGACTCAGATTATAAGACAACCCCCATTTTTCAAGACTAATTTGTGGAAAAAGAACATTGAATGTAAAATAGTCTCTCTAGTCCCTGTTTATAATTCAACGCCTACTTTTACTTTTAGTACTTTACTGTAAGTACATTTTAATGCCGATACTTTTGTACTTTCACTTGAGTAGGCTACATTTTAGATACTGGACTTCTGCTTGTAACGGAGTACATCCACATGGCAGTATTAGCCTACTGCTACTTTTCCTCCATAAAACATGTGAGTACTTTTTCCACCACTAGCTGCAACTCACTGGATCTGTGCTTTAACTTCTAAAATGTGTGCATTTACTGACATCTGCTGGTCATCTGGGAGAAGTACGCTTGTATCCCAGAGATTAAAGGGATAGTTCAGATTTATTTTTACTTAAGCTGTCTGAAATACTTGCCATTTATATAGTGGTTGCACTTGCAACTGTATTAACTGATTGTCTGAGTCCTGTGGTGGGAGTTATGCTCTGGTTTTGGTGAAACCAGTGTTGGGTTACACATGCAAAATATTAGGGATGTCCGATATAGACTTTTTGCCGATATTGCAACTCCTAATTTACGATACCGATGTCAACCGATACTGATACGCACTTGTGGATTTAACACATTATGCCTAATTTGTGATGCCCCGCTGGATGCATTCATAAATGTAAGGTTTTCCAAATATTCTACCAGTGTTTTCTGGGGATGCTTTCAAAAGAGTCAACAAGTTTGAACATTTTTAAATAAAAATACTACATTCAAGCTCTTTATGTTGGATACGGGCCAACATTTTAATATCAGTGGCCTCGTTAAAAAGCCATAGGTGTTTATAAGCCTTAATTCAGAATGGACAACTCGGTTTTAGCGGTTTTCGGCCATAACAACAATGTATTATATCGCATAACCATATCGGACAAAATGTCTCATTGGTACATCCCTAATTAAAACCGATAATGATCAAATATTTTCAGATTTTACATGCAAATATCGGCCGATATAATATCGGACATCCCAACAAAAGATTCACTATATTTATATAGTTGCAGCCCTAAAATAAAATGAATGAATAAATTAAGCACTGGACCACACAAAGAGGTCACTTCATTCACAACCAACATTGTTGACGCATACACATTATGCCTGTACCATACGTTAAGGGACTGGTACAGTCTGTATCTCTTCTGGACAGAATGCCATATCTACACGCTTTATGCATTTTGCTAAAGATGCTAAGAAAGAAGTCTTGTCACATTACTGATGCCTAATTGACACACATTTCATAATAACAGTCATAAAGCAATTATTATTTTTTGAATTTTACAATATTTCTTTATTAAAGTGAATAGTCATGATGAAGCTAAACTGAATCAATGCATTAATCATGCATACAATGAAAGATGAAGCCATGGATCTTTATTTTTTTGTTTTTCATGTCCTCACTGTATTGCATTACAGCTTTTTTTTTTTATGTTTATGCCTTGCTTTTCTTTTCTTTTTTTCTCCATTGCTCTGTAAAGCACGTTGACACGTTGCTCTGTAATGCACGTTCATGACATTTCATGTCATGAAAGGTGCAGGAAACTGCAAATAAAACGGGTTAAAGCCCTGTGTAGCAGAGTGTCTCAGGGGGTGCCTGGGGGGGGTGCTATGGGAGTATGGGGTTCTGGCTATTTAGAGGGGGGGTTAATGCATCTTGGTTTAAATAGAAGTCAGTCAATTGGGCTTGTTTGAGGGGGGGTTTGAGTTGAAATCGCGGGCGTTACATTGGTGCCATGACCTGGATGGAGTTTCCCCATGGGAGGTCTAAAGGGGGGTGAGTGTGGCGGATGGCCTCTAAAGTGTAGGGATAGCCAATTGGTCTAGTCTAGTCGCTAATATATTGGACTTTCACGCGGAAGACCGGAGTTCGTATCCTGGGCGTTACACCAGTAATAAAGGTTCACCGATAAGTGAAGTTAATGTTTTACAAATGCTTAATAGTCTATAGTTTAAACATTTATAACCGTGTTTTACTAATGCTTAGTAATGTATAAATAATGCTTTACAAATGTAACTATAGTATACCGGTAGTTATAGTACCGTATAAAGTGCTACCTTTATGTGAATACACGCGTACACTTAAATGAGGAGTCAGTTGCAAAGTGCAGAGATTTTTTTTTTTTTGGTTATGTGTGTATCCTAAAGGTCAAATTTGCCTTCGTGATTTTGGGGTCGGATAAACAATTACCTCAAGAATAGATATCCAATTAGTGTGTAATATCACTTATATACCAATATCTCATTTGGCTGACCACTTGAAATACTTTTAAACCCACATTTATGAGCTAAATAGAAATCGTTGATTACTGCTGCACATTGGAGAATGGTCCGTGGTTAGGCCAGCATTTCTCAACCAGCTTCTTAGCCTCTTCAAAATCAAGAAATTCTTCCCTTGAGACTTTGGGAAATCCAGCATCACAGAATTTCAAGTTGCATCTCATACGATCTGTGTTAATCCTCAGCTTCTAATACAGAAAAGAACAAAATATGGGATGAAATAGGATAGGTCAAAACAGAGTTTTCCAGCTGTTACTACAGCAAATAGAATCTCTATATACCATTTGTGTGTGTGTGTGTGTGTGTGTGTGTGTGTGTGTGTGTGTGTGTGTGTTCAAGGTTCAAGTTTATTTAAATTTCCTTCCCTAGCTAACCCTTTTCACTGTCTTTTAATGTTCTTTAGCTTTTAGTGGGTTTTTTTCCATTTTTTTCTAATAAAGTTGTTTTTAATTTGTTGTTACCTCTATAAAGCCCCCCCATGTAAAGCATCTTTGGGTACTCAGAAAAGCGCTATATAAGTTTGAGATATTATTATTATTATTATTTAGTGTCCAAAAAGGGCAAATTGGATTGCAGCATAGACAGTACATTAAAACAAACAGTTCACATAGCAGATACCTGAGTACAAAGGTGCACACAACCATTAAAGTGCAGGCGTTAAAGTGCTATTCGATAGGTCATAAAAGTGCATGTGCATAGACATAGGCATGTGTGTGTGTGTGTGTGTGTGTGTGTGTGTGTGTGTGTGTGTGTGTGTGTGTGTGTGTGTGTGTGTGTGTGTGTGTGTGTGTGTGTGTGTGTGTGTGTGTGAATATACAGTACAATAAGGCTCTGTATAATAGGCTATGTAATAGCATGTGTCAAAGATGAAGTGATTCAAAATCTAGTAGGCCTACAATATATTGTGAGACTTCATACCTGTGCTTCTGGCAAGTGGAAGGCTAAAGCCACATTGTCCCATACATAGAACTGCGGCATATAACAACTTTCAGCCACCAATTGCTTCTCTGGCGTACGAACCAGCTCGAAACTGTTTAAGACAATAGTGAGAGAGGAACGTGTAACATTCAACTTTTATGTATCTTTTGTTTCTCTCACGCTGACTCTCAAACACACAGACAGTGCACAATGTCTATACAAGTATATCAAGTTGTAACAACACACTATAATCCACACCCATACAGTACCTGTGTGTCTCACACATAGCCTCAGGTCTCCAGATGATTTGGCCATCCATGTAGGCACACACTGCATCTGGGCTGTCATCCAATAGTGGGTACTCCTCCTCAAAGACATCATTGTGTTTGTTGCTATGGACCAACACAGAGTACTGCACCTCCTGTTTGTAGATGACAGTTCTGTAGACACGCAGAACTGGTTCTGAGCCCTCACACACCTGGGAAGGAAAATGTTAAAAGAAATTAATCACTTAATCAGCTGAGACACACCGATTGCAGGATTCTCTTCACAGACCGCATTATATTTTATATACAACACTCACTTTTGTATGCAAACTGTTATTATTCAATCAATTTGCAGTCAATCAAAAGGGTTACTGATCTCAAACACTATCAGACACATCAGAATGTAGTTAACAAAACAAACGTTGTTTTAAATGAAATATCACGTTAGGCCTATACCGTACCTTTAACTTTGATAAGAGGCAGCTGTGAGTTGCTTTACCTGCTTTCTGTACTCCCCCAGCATCTCCTGCAGGGGTACAGTTAAGCGAAAAGAGCCGTATCTCGATGTGTCCAGGAAAGCAGGCGAGGTGGCAAACTTCTGCAGAAGGGGCTCCTGTCCGGCAGCCTGTTCATCTGTCCTGTCTGGAAAGGTGCGATCCAGAAAACACTTCTCAGCCGATTGCATGTCCTCTGGTTGCACAGAGAGGCTCCACCAGAGGAGGTCCTCACAGTCATCAGCGCTGGAAGGGGGGTGCAGAGGGTGCACCCCCTGCTGGTGGAGAGGAGAAATTTTTGACATCTATCAGAGCGTGCTGAATGCAGAATGCACAGCGAGTGAGTTGACAGATAGACACATCATGACGAGACAGCTAAAACCTATTGTAGTTTTACTTTCACCTGCACCAGGTTTAAAGAAATGTAACCCAAACAACAACACAGTAATAATCACATACTGTTATTATGATTAACTCGGTTAACTAGTTCCTAAAAAATAAGTAATTATTAGGCCAATTATACCCGAATAAGACCCGACATTTTTCGCGCGGCCTCGCTGGCTTGGCCGCGATTTCCCTCCCACCCTTCAGCCCCCCCTGGTATAAATACCTCACAGTGTGGATCTTCAACTGGATCCCGTTCTGGAGCATTTCCCCAGGAGGATGGTGCGCGGAATTCTCCTTTGTCAATTTGCACTATCTCAAATAGTGCATTAGTGTCATGGATCAGATGAGAGACATGGAACTCCGGCCGGGGGTAAGGTGGGACGGTGTAACCGCTACATATTCCTGCTGAGGGTTCAAGCATGTTCTCTTTAATTATGTACTGGTTGTATATCCTTTTGCGAGAGAGCTCGATCTCTTTCAGCTCTGTCAACTTTAAATGTTTGCCTCTGATGAAGACCTCCGTATACCCTCTGTTGTTCGTACGTGTATCCATGTCTGAAGCTTGACAGAGAAAGACACCGGACAAGAAATTAGCTTCAGTTTCACTTCCACAAGTTCCACTGCCAGAAAATCTAGGTTTCGAAATGTAAAGAATCGAAACAGAAAGTGAGGGCGCGGCCTGGACAAACAGTATTCAGAATACGGTTCGGTGTTCTGACTGAGTACTGTTTGTTAAATATAGAAATGGTTAAAACATAGAAATCCAGTTCATTGCCTGAATACTGTTTAGAAATGGTTCATTAAAACTTAGAATTAGGTATTTAAAACTAAAGTATTCCCCGGTTCCACATACTGTCTGTTAGTCAGTGTGTTCTAAGAGTCATTTATCCGCTGTAACTTCCCTCCCTCTCCCTCAAAAGGGAACGGAGGCGTGGCCACGGCCGATGGAAACTGAGGTTCCACTGGCCAGAGCCATAATTGCGAACGCAGTGAGCCACTTACTATGACAGCAAGGGCTGAATGTCTGTGTGTGTGTCTGTCCCGCTGTTACACCACCCGCCCGCCACCAGAGGGCGCAGCTGTAGCACACACACACACACACACACAGGGCGCAGCTGTAGCACACACACACACACACACACACACACACACACACACAACCACACACACACAAGCTGCGTTCGCTTCCCGCGTTTGCGCGTCTTACTTGTTATACAGTCTATTGGCTCTGCCACTGGCCATCCTGTCTACAGCTGTTGGTTGAACTGTAAAACATTAACGCCTGCACTTTAATGGTTGTGTGCACCTTTGTACTCTGGTATCTGTTATGTGAACTGTTTGTTTGTTTGTACTGTTTCATCCATTTTTTAATGTACTGTCTATGCTGCAACCCAATTTGCCCTTCGGGGATTTGCCCTTCGGGGACACTATTAGTGTCCCCGAAGGGCAAATTGCGTTGCAAGGTTCAAGTTTATTTAAAATAAACTTGAACCTTGAACCTTAACATACAGTAAATTAGAATAATCTGCTGTTATTATAGGTTTGTTGTCATTAAGACTTGTTAACAGCAGGTGAAACACCTGTGGATCAGATGCGTGCGTGCGTGCAACTTTATTTGTCCTTTCGGAAATTTGTATTGTGCACAGTGCTCAGTCATCAGGTCCTGATGACTGCTGTGCACAAAACAACACAAACACAGATCGTACATTGACAATAAAGAAACAATGCCAACAGAAGGCCACCTGCAGTCATAGTTCCAAGAGGAACATCACACTTTATGCACGGAACTGAGACGGGCCTGCTTGTTCATAAGTCCTATACTTTTTTTTTTACAATATATTTATTGAATTTCTTTTTTTTTTTTTACAAACAGACAATACAACAAAACAATACATAATACAGACAATACAATACAATTACTTAAAATGAAAAACAAACAAAAAACTAAACAATAACATACAGTACATACATATATAAGTACAGTATAATAAAATAAGGGCACTTAAAATGGTAACAACAACAGAGTCCTCTTATGGCCACAAGACCAAACAGCTACAGAGAATACAATTAGACAATTTCAGTTTCCACCATTAAATAAGATAAATCATTAACCGTAATATATTGGATAAACCTTCCCCATATCTTATCAAACATCTTCTGTTTATTCTTCAAAGTATAAGTGATTCTTTCCAGAGGAAGACACAATGATAACTCCCTAAACCACTGAGCAATACTGGGTTTGCCTATCTTTTTCCACGATAAGACTATAGCCCTTTTGGCTTGTAGTAAACATAAATCCAGAAATCTTTGTTCGCTACTCTGAATCTTATGGCCAGGTGGATAAAGACCTAATAGAAACAGTTTTGGGTCAAGCTCAATATCTATCGACAAGATCTTCTGAAGCTCCCTCCTCACTTCTTCCCAGAATTCTTTCACTCTTGGACATGTCCACAGACAATGGAAAAGTGTACATTTGTCTTTACCACATCTGATACAAGTATCTGGAATATCTGCACTAAATTTATTTAATTTCTCTGGAGTGATATAGACCCTCATCAGCCAATTATATTGCAACAGTTTTAACCGAGTGTTGCCCGTCTGGGATTGAGCATCCATACAGGCTGAGCTCCACTCTTCCAATGTCAAGTCCTCTTGTAGATCAGCATTCCATGCATTATATTTGGATTCAGAGGAGTCAGGACAGAATTCTACTAACATAGAGTATAAATCAGAAATGATGCCCCTATTAAAGGGGTTTCTGATAAGCTCTTTTTCTATTATTGACAGGGGAGGGAGTTATAAGTCATATACTTATAGAACTGAGACGGGCCTGCTTGTTCATAAGTCCTATACTTATAGAACTGAGACGGGCCTGCTTGTTCATAAGTCCTATACTTATAGAACTGAGACAGGGCCTGCTTGTTCATATAAGTCCTATAGGGCTAAAGTGGCGCTGTTGTTGTCTGTCTGTCTGTCTGTCTGTCTGTCTGTCTGTCTGTCTGTCTGTCTGTCTGTCTGTCTGTCTGTCTGTCTGTCTGTCTGTCTGTCTGTCTGTCTGTCTGTCTGTCTGTCTGTCTGTCTGTCTGTCTGTCTGTCTGTCTGTCTGTCTGTCTGTCTGTCTGTCTGTCTGTTTGCCTGCCTGCCTGCCTGCCTGCCTGTCTGTCTGTCTGTCTGCCTGCCTGCCTTTCTGCCTGTCTGCGGAACCCCCCCACGGACCCCCTGGAACCTCCCCAAGGACCCCCTGGAACCCCCCCACGGACCCCCTGGAACCTCCCCAAGGACCCCCTGGAACCCCCCCACGGACCCCCTGGAACCTCCCCAAGGACCCCCTGGAACCTCCCCACGGAACTTCATATTGACTCCATGTGTCCATTCAGGGATTTATTTCACTGTCAAGTTTACAAATAAAATATATTCAATAAATGTTTATTTAGTAGACTTGTTTCATTTACCTATTGAAAACTAGCATCATCACCACAAACTGAATTATCATAAAAGTATGTTTCGGACTCTCTTTTCATTGTGTTATTGTCATCTGTTGTATAAATCCACTAAAGACATTTAGTTGTAATCATTCATTCCACTGAGATTCCACTGAGATGTAGAAGTAAAAGTCCTGGAAATTGGAAATACTCAAGTAAAGTACAAATACCTCAAAATTTTACTTATGTACATGCTGCTACAGTATAGTATGCCGTAAGAACCCCATTCTAGCCTACTTAGGTTCATCTTACGGTGGACATGTTTGCCTGAAAAGGAATCTTTGAAATCTTTCATAGTTTTAGAAATATAGTGCTTTCAAATTTGAGACATTTAACATGGGGCTCAATGGCAGCTCTATAGGCACGTCAAAAGTCACTTTCACCTAGAAACTCCATTCACACTTTTTATTATTCAGCTTACTGTGGAGACACATGCTGGAACTTTTTGTTATTTTTATGTTTTGTAGTTTATGAGTTATTTAACTTAAACGCCCGATGCATTCTCTATGGCAATAGCACAAAACTTTGGCATGCTACTAGTCCTACATACTTACACCTAGCAACCCCATTCTAGCCTACTTAGGTTCATCTTACGGTGGACATGTTTGCCTGAAAAGGAATCTTTGAAATGTTTCATAGTTTTAGAAATATAGTGCTTTCAAATTTGAGACATTTAACATGGGGCTCAATGGCAGCTCTATAGGCACATCAAAAGTCACTTTCACCTAGAAACTCGATTCACACTTTTTATTATTCAGCTTACTGTGGAGACACATGCTGGAACTTTTTTTTATAAGTTTACAATAATCATATCAGAACTAGGGACCCCCCACAATAATCAAATCTGAACTGGGGACCCCCCACAATAATCATAACTGAACTAGGGACCCCCCACAATAATCAAATCTGAACTGGGGACCCCCCACAATAATCATAACTGAACTAGGGACCCCCCACAATAATATTGGGGTCCCAATCCACAGGTTGAGAACCAGTGGTACAGAGCCCTGAGAGACACCGGTCGATGAAGGGTTAAGGCGATTGTGTGTGTGTGTGTGTGTGTGTGTGCGCGCGCACGTGCGCCCGTGCACATATTCATGTATGTGTGTGTGTGTGTGTGTGTTTTAGTCAGTGAATAATGTTTTTAATGTTTACTGTGTTGTTTTCTCATCAGATTTCCAGCGTCTCACACTGGACACAAACACAGCATGCTGTGTCCTCACTCTGTCTGAGGACAACAGGAAGGTCACACGGGTGGAGGAGGGACAGGATCATCAGTATCCTGAGAGGTTTGATGGACTGTGGCCTCAGGTTCTGAGTGCAGAGAGTGTGAGCGAACACTGCTACTCTGAGGTAGAGTGCAGTGGAACGGTCTATATAGCAGGGACTGACAGAACAATCAGCAGGAAAGGAGATGGTCTTGACTGCAACTATGACTTGACTATGCGAGGGTCACATCAGGTCACCATAGTTAGTCCACATGTGTCATCATCATCATGATGATGACGAGAAACAGACGGATAAGACCAGATATTTTTGTCTTTAAACAAGCTTGTTATGAGAAGTGAACCTTATAGTATGCATAGTATAGAATAGATGTATTTATGTTAGTACATAAAACATGGTAATAAGAAAATACTATTAGACATCAAAAATCATCCAAAATGTAACAATAAATATATATACTATGTCTCAACCTTTTTATTTTATTTCAAGGACCACAGTTTGCACTGTGTTTATTTAACTGAGAGTGCAAGAATGGAACAAAATGGACCCGTAAGGGTAAAACAGAAAACACAGAAGAGGCTGTAGAACCTGGGGGGGGGGGGGGGGGGGGGCATGTGATCTGATGCAGGACCATATCACTGTGACAGAGAGAGACAAGATGGAGACCTGAATCACCTGATGCAGGGCTCAAGGGTTCATTTGGTTCCATTTGTACACGCTCCGGGCCCCGGTTGTCCCTGGGCCCGATGTTAAGAAAAGGTATACTATATTATGTAACTGCATTAATGTTGACTGTTGTTATTGGTGTTTTTTTAGAAGTTGAAGTGAAAGTTGGTATATTGGTCCATTAAGGATGGGCCAATAGGATCCATACAACCATTTTGTAGACCATTAGGCCTATGGATGAGCCAATAGGATCCATTCAAACCATTATGGGTGAGCCAGTATAAGAACCATCCGACCATTCAAAGAACATTGTTTTCTAAATGGACCGTAATGCTACTTAATGATGTAAAGTCCAATGTTGACTTGTCATCTGACAGCAGAGTTCAACACTTCCATTCATACCACATAATGTTTGTTACCTTATTAAATAGTATGTTTGTTACCTTTTGTTAAAAATAAATAAAGATTAAGATCCTTGAGTAAAACAAAGTGTTGTCTCCTCCTAGATGTGTGTGTAGAACAGGACGTTGTCATGGGTTATGCTTTACATTCACCCACATTATATTTTAGATTATTTTTTTAACCACTTAAACCACATATGCTTCCATAAATTGGGCTACCCCAGGTGTCGGCTCCCTGCTTTTTGACATGGCATGCTCAGAATAGTGATGCTAAGGGTTCATAAACGGTAAGGAGAGAGAGGATTAGGCTACTTATACTTTATATAACAATCATAGCACTAATTAGGCCAAGCATTTTAATTATTATTCTAGTCACAACTCATCTATGATGAGGGAGGCATTCTCAAGCCAGAGGGGAGTTGCACCACTCAGTTCACACAGGTGTGATTTTTATATATAGCACAATTCAGACAATTATAGTTCAAAGTGTAGTTCAAAGTAGTATCTAATTTAGACAGCATTGTATGTAGACATATAGCACTATATATAGTATATGTTTCATTATAGATATTCTTCTTATAGCTTTAATCATCATCATCATCATCATCATCATACTATCATACTATAATGAACCAAATGTCTTGAGTGTGTGTCCGTGTCCGTGTGTGTGTGTGTGTGTGTGTGTGTCTGTCAGAAACAGTGCCGTAACTCCTTACTGCCTGCACCAATCAGTCACTTTTCACACAGGCATTGACCATATGCATATGGAGGGCGTAACGAAGCCCTTTTTTCGATTTGACACATTAATGATTATTAATTTATTTATTAGTCAATTACAAACGTACCCGGGCGCAGTACCCTTCACGGCCACAAGGGGGGGGGGGGGCAAATATCTCACAACGGGTAAGGACTAGTATGTATAATTCATGATGACTCTTTATGTATATGATATACCATGTTTTTTGTTCTTGCTTACTGTAAATCGCTCGATTAATCGATTCATTAGGAGCATCTGCTATAAATGCCTAAATTGTAAATTGTAAAGTGCTTCACAGGAAGAAGAAATATTTTGCGATTTTGCCACCAAGTTACTTACATTTAAATTATATATAATATTTCAAAACAATTTAATGTAAACCATGAAAAGTTGAATCATACACTTCAATGCAGCCAGATACTGTTACGTCAGTCAATCTTACTGTCATGAAATGAATGAATAAATAAAGTGTGTGCGTGTGTGTGTGCGCGCGCGCGTGCGTGTGTGCGCGCGCGCGTGTATAGTGCGTACTGGGAGCTGTCTGGTGTTCTGAGCAGCGGGGGGCGGGGGTTTCCTTGAGCTGTGGTGGGATCCATATTATAGCCTGGGTACCCCCAATGTTGTCCAGCAGGGGGAGGTGTTTTATCAGGCTTAGGATCCAGACGCATGTGCATGTATTTAAGTCATCAGGACGCCCAACGCCAGCTTTTGGCAACACGCCAACACCCAACAGGTTGCTGTAGTGTTTGTTACAACAGGCCCGGCCGTTTGTTTTCATAAATAACTCGTAATGTAACATTTAATTGACATGGACTTCGAGTAGAGTCGTCAGTGTTTTTACCAGGCTGGTGGAAAACAAAAACAAATCTTCTACAATATTAAAGAAGCTGTGGAAACAGAAGTCTTCACTCTGCAGCCTATCAATCAGGTTCGTTTGGAGGTGTTCGCTTATTTAGCTCAGTTGGTTTTCAACCTTTTTCACATCAAGGTCCATCAGCCTATATTTATTCTCCATTTGAGCCACGGAGAATTATAGTCTCTCAGACCCAAGAACTATTAGAGAATATTTGGTTTTCGTTGGATAAGATTGAGGTATTTACAGTTTGCTCGATACAAAGACTGTTAGTGGAACGACACCATGATAAAGCATTACACTTCTTTACGTCAGGGTCCACCCTGTTCATTTCATCAGAACATTTAGAGACCGTAACAATAAATACACTTAAGATTTTGTCCACAATTCCATGCTGTATTGATGTTGGTACCAATGCCATTTAGGAGAGATAACAGGCAAACGTTCAAAATGACAATTATTTATGAAGCCTAATGCTGCAGATATTTAACAATAATGTTACTCTGAGGTGTCCATTTGGTTTAATTCTACTATTTCAAGAGTTAAAGATCTAATAAGGGTCCATGTGGTTATGGGGACCACCTGGAAGGACCAATGGTGCACTGGCTTAGCTAATCAACTGCTTATCATTAAAGGAATTGATGGAAGTGCTTCTATAACTTAGTAACTTAGAAGCATTGATAAAGCAGCAACTAGTTAGTTGGAAGCATTGTTGTTTTGTGTGATGTGATATGAAGCTTTTATTTGCTGGAGTATTTCCAATTTGACATACATTTGGCTGGCTATTTGGACACGAGCTTGTAGATCTGCTATTTGTATACATTTCATACAAAACTTCCCCCTGGGTCCACAGTTGATATTGCTTATTGTGCAGCATTGTGATTTGGTGTGATACTACCCCCCCCCCCCCACACACACACACACACACACACACACACACACACACACACACACACACACACACACACACACACACACACACACACACACACACACCTCTGAGTCAAATGACTAATTGACATCACCAGCTGGATTGGAAGTGACTGTTAACGTGTGTGGTGTTGCATATATTTCCTGGTGTACAACATATAGACCATGTTTAAATGGTGAATGTATTGGGCCTTTTGAAATATAGTGGAATCACTTTGGAAATTAATTTATGATTAAGAGTCTAGCTTAGTTTAGCTGCATAATGCGATGAATCTAGAGTTGCAATCTACCCTCCATTGACATCCCATTGATCCAAATTACATTTATGATCTGCTTGTATTAAAGGACAACTTTAGTTTTTTTCAAAATTAGGTTATTAGATGGTAAAAGATGAATGTGTTTTGTTTCTTTCGTTTTAGCTTTTTTAGCTATTTTTTTACAGGTGGGTGGGGGAACATTGGAACATGGGGCTAAATATGTTTTATTTTTTAAACAAAATGTCATAGCTATTTAGTTATTTTATTTACTATAGTCCTACTAGACCCCATACAATTACATCTGGCCACAAACGATCACAGGATCTACTGAATGTGAAGGGGGAGGTGACAAACTAGCCACAATTTGCAACTCTAGATTTTTTTTTTCATAATGGGGTGAATCTAGCCGCAATTTGCAACTCTAGATTGTTTTAAATAATGGGATGAATCTAGAGTTGCAATACCCTCCATTGACTCCCCATTCATCCAATTTGCATTTGTGATCCGCTTGTATTAAACAACGTTAAACTCACCAACATGGCAGCTCTAGGCCAAGGTTGAATTATCATCTTTCAATCTGCCGAGCTTTTGTTTCATAAAAATCCACCATAGACATTTTGTTATGAGCTATACTTTCTGTCACGAAATTCTGTGCAGGTGATTCTTTTTGGTGGAGTGTTGGAGTTTGGAAGCACTCCTTTTTATTAACGGGTCGCGCTGCTGCCTCCTGCATTATGTGCAAATTCTAAACGGGTGGTATGCAGGGCCGTTCAGTGACTTTGACGAGTGCTTCCAAACTCCAACACTTAGAAAAAGAATCACCTGCACAGAATGTCTTGACAGAAAGTATCTCATAACAACATTTCTATGGTGAATTTATATGAAACAAAAGCTCGGCAGATTGAAAGAGGATAATTCAAGCTTGGCCTAGAGTTGCAATGTTGGTGAGTTTAACGTTGTTTAATACAAGCAGATCACAAACGCAAATTAACGTTTGGAACCAAATGGACCCTAATGGATCCATTTATACTCTCAGAATTAAATAAACATTGATCTTACAATATAAATTGTGGGTCTCAGAGATAGAAATGCCATTAAATGGGGGTCCATACGTAGACTAATGCATGTCAAACTGGGGGTCCTTGAAATTATAAACGGGTTGAGAATCACTGCTCGAGCAGTAAAAATCTTCTTTTATGGGGGTCCCTGGCATATCTTTTCAAATGGGGGTCCGCGGGGCTGATTAGTGTCAATTTGGGGGTCTTGACATGACAACGTTTTGGGAACCAGTGATCTAACTAACTAACTAATTCCATCAACTCCTTTAATGGTAATTAAGCAGCTAAAATAAGCCAGTCCACCAGTGGTCCTTGAGGGTGGTTCCAGGTGGTCCGCATGCAGATATGAGTTTAACCAAATGGACCCTTATTAGATCTTTAACTCTCGAGATGGAATGAAACCAAATGGACCTGTCAACAGTAAAAGTATTGTTTAATAATGTATCACAATTAGATGTAAAATAATTGTCAACTAGAACTGCACTCTGTTGAGTGCATACTTGCTTGTTGCACACTAGTAGGCCATACATGGCCAACTAGTGCGCAAGCAGAGCGCGCAAGTCCTTTTCGACCGCTGTAAACTGTCAAATCTCAGTATCTCTGTGAAGGAACGTTTGAAATGTATAATTTTTAGATGTAACTATTTGCTACCTACCTACTTTATGCATATAAACACCTAGTATTATTAAGTATGATTCAAGTTTCTATCTATATAAGTTTGGGTGAAGAGCTAGTCATAGCCTACATATACACACCACGTACTCTGGTCCCAGCAGATCAGGCACAACTTGCTATTTTATTTTTTACTGATTATGTATATAGTATACGTATGACTAGCTCTAAATGATGACATGGTCAGAGATATGGTCATTTGTGATCGTTTGGTCCCAGCAAAGCAGGCATATACTATATAGGCATATACTATATATAGTATATATATAGTATATAGGCATATACTATATACGTATACATGTATACTATATAGAGTGTGTAGTTGTAAGTTGATTAGCGGTATACTGTGGTTACTTTGCGCCAAAAACCGTGACAGCTGTCCCGCCATTTGATGTTTATGCAAGAAAACAGCAAATCTGTGCCTGTTTTGCTGGGACCAAACGACCACAAATGACCATATTTCTTACGTCATCATTAAGAGCTAGTCATACATATACACACCACGTACTCTGGTCCCAGCAGATCAGGCACAATTTGCTATTTTATTTTTACTGATTATGTATATAGTATACGTATGACTAGCTGTAAATGATGACGTAAGAAATATATATAGTATATATAGTATATAGGCATATACTATATATGTATACATATATACTATATAGAGTGTGTAGTTGTAAGTTGATTAGCGGTATACTGTGGTTACTTTGCGCCAAAAACTGTGACAGCTGTCCCGCCATTTGATGTTTATGCAAGAAAACAGCAAATCTGTGCCTGGTTTGCTGGGACCAAACGACCACAAATTACCATATTTCTTACGTCATCATTAAGAGCTAGTCATACATATACACACCACGTACTCTGGTCCCAGCAGATCAGGCACAATTTGCTATTTTATTTTTACTGATTATGTATATACTATATAGTATACGTATGACTAGCTCTAAATGATGACGTAAGAAATATATATAGTATATAGGCATATACTATATACGTATACATATATACTCTATACTCTATACTGTATAAAGTGTGTAGTTGTAAGTTGATTATCGGTATACTGTGGTTACTTTGCGCCAAAAAACGTGACAGCTGTCCCGCCATTTGATGTTTATGCAAGAAAACATCAAATCTGTGCCTGGTTTGCTTCGACCAAATGACCACAAATGACCATATTTCTTACGTCATCATTAAGAGCTAGTCATACATATACACACCATGTACTCTGGTCCCAGCAGATCAGGCA
>NC_139718.1:37709919-37859919 GCF_964188405.1 Protomyctophum parallelum | reverse complement strand
ACCCATTTGCCTATGTTGCGAGATGCTGTGGAATAGTTGCCCCTCAATGGCTGAACGCGTTCGGTTCTCCCTTCTGCAGCAGAAGGAAGGCAGTGAGACCCACACGGGAGGGAAAACAGCACCTCTTCAGTTCAAGGCAAGCCCACCCCCTCTCTCTCTCTCTTTCTCTCTCTCCCTTTTGGATTTACGGCACTGTTCCCCTTTTGTTTTGTGGAAGAAGAGGAGCGTTGGAATAAGAGGGAACCGCCGTCGTTATACAATGGCACCAAAAGTGATCTTCATCCGATAAAGACAAAATTGAGTTATCCCGGAGAGGGCTGAAGTTTGCTGGGATTAATCTGACGCGTCCTGCGCGTCAATCTTTGGGGCCGTGACGCGGACGTTGTTCTCGCTTGGATTTCATTGGTCGGCCCGCTCTGGACGTGCTGTAACGTAACACGCCGGCTCTCAACGTCGGGTCCGCGGACCGCCGAGTGGTCCAAATGGACACTTACGGGTCTGTCACTCCGAGGGTGTACAAACGGAACCAAATGGACCCGTGCGGGTCCATTTGGTTGCATTTGCACACCCTCACGGTCATATTAACGGTGACAAATGATCGAACGATCATTTGTCACTCTCAGAGTTACAGACATGTAAGAGTTTATTTGGACATACATCTGGTGGCCCCGGACCATACGTTGAGGAACGCGGGACGTAATACATGCGCCATCCGGTTTTGAGAAACACAACCTCCCCGAATATTTTGCATATAGGAGGAAAGGCAGGGAAGTGACAGAAAGGTTTCATCCAACATGCAGCCCTCTGGTAAGGAATGGTAGTCTTAGTGGAAACGGCATATATATTAACACATTGTTACCGCGGTGGGTGAATATACTAAAGCCTATAGCATTTTTACCCCCAGAGATCGTGGTTCGTCTTGCAATAAAATATTAAAATAAACAAAGACAGTAAATACATGTTTTCTATAGCCTGTTATTGTTTTATCCATAATCCCTAATATATTGTTTTTATTTAGGTTTTCACATAGGCCGTATACTTGTACAGACAGACAGACAGACAGACAGACAGACAGACAGACAGACAGACAGACACACAGACAGACAGCAGGACCCTTTAATACTTCTTAACTTCACATATATACACGGAAATGTCGCTTGCCGAAAAAGATAGTAGCCTATTCTTAATCCCGGCAAGCGACACCACCGCCGCACCACCGCCCTATACAGAGTATATGGCTTAAGGCTTTATACACTGCAGACATATAGCCAGTGGGCTATATAGCCAGCCATTATCCGAGCATCAAGCACGGGTGTAAAAAAAAACAAAAAAAACATGCAATGTAATCGATACCTCTGTAGATCGCACGCGCTCCCAGACTATTGGATATCGACTGGATTCCAGAGGCGTACATTATCACAGCATGTTTTCGCGGAGTTTCCTGTGCATGCATGGCAGTTTAGAACGAGCCAACGAGCATCAGTTTATGGTCGCTCGCAAAATGTCACTTGTTAAAAGTTTAACGGTCGACCCGAATGGTAACAAGGTGCCGGTGTGTCCGTCCCTATATGCATGGCATGGCATGCACGCATGAAGCGCTCCTCTCCTCTCCTCCCTCACACCATGCAGTTCACCATGCTGAGCTGAGCTCTCCTCCGAGAAGGACAACACATGGAACACATCAGGTTAGCCTCTGGTTGTATAGCGTCGCTGACTTTCTGGCAGAAGAAACCTCACATCTCCATCAATTCAACTTTTTTATGTTGGTGCAGTTTTTGTGTTGAGTAGCTATATATAGGCTTATATAGGCTATACCTTGGAGCTCTGCGAATGTCTTCTGTTTCCTGTTATTGTATAGGGAAAGTTTCTGCAAGAAATAGCCGACTGTTGTGCGGCGTGGCGATCTGCTATTTTCTGCAAAAGCTTTCCCCACATGCAAGGTTTCCACCCGACAGTATAGTGAGGAGCCTCATCTACTTATATGAGAGCATGGAAGATTGAGCTTAAACTAAGATGCCGAAGTTAGCCGAACATATAGGCTTATATTCTTGTTTAATTTAATTCATTTGTATCAGACCTATAATACTCTATAGCCACATATACCACTGGACGTGTCGTGAAAGACTCGTGATAGGCCTATACGCTATATATAGGCATATTAAAGATAGTGATAGCCAGCCTATAAGCTATGGATGAAATGATAACCTTTCATTTATACAGGCCGATGACACTGGAATTATTTGTCAAATTAAAAGTCTCGGCGTCCCTCTCTCCTCTCGCTCATTCTTAAAGGGGTCTCTAAACACCCCTCATCTGGACAATATAGGCATTACATGGTCGTTTTGGCACTTTTGTCTTTATTGTGTATAGGCTACACAATTAATGTTTTTTCTTTTTCATTGGCCTGTTAGTTATGTTTGTGCTATGTCGTTTGATTTCAAAACAGGCCTATACGGCTATATATAGCAATATAAATGTTCATTTTTTATTAAAATGTTATGGGGCACATATTGAGCCATTCATGTTTATTCAGGCCTATTTGGTTCCATATTAATTAATTCAAATAATGTGTCCTTGTTGTTGATCATGCCTTTAGTTAATTAATTAATTAGCTAATTAAACGAATCAATGATGGTCACTGATTGATTGATTGATTGATTGATTGAAATATTTATTAACAGTTTGCAGAATTACAGTACATTTCAAGCACAAACTCAATACAAATTGATAACTGAGTGGACGACCCAATTAAGCATTACACTTGTTTACAAGAGGGTCCACCTTGTTCAATTCATCAAAACATTTAGAGACGTATACAAATAGACACTTCTATATAATCAAAGAACAGAACGGGAATTCATCATGGGAGGTAAAAAGGGAAAATAAGCATATACAGTGAGTCTTGGACTTTAAGGCTGCACGTGCAGGTTTTAAAGCTGTATATATATTTTTTTGTTTTATTGTTGTGGCTTAACGCAAACGAATAAGCTGCTATTTAGAACGATAGAGTGAATTATAGGCATGCAGGCTATATGGGCTATTACATACAGTACACTTATAATCTTTAAGGTTATACATGGTTGAATTATGTCTAAAATATTTTCTAGCCTTTTCTTTAAAGATAATTAAGCGTCGAACGCTGTTTAAAGGACAGTGTTATAGTGATGTAGAAAATATAGCACTATTCATCCATCCAAGTCGGAGGGAACGTAGCTTTTCGTTTTTGTTTATTTCCCCCCCGAAATGAATATGAATATGGCCTGTATTTGATAGTTTCTTTCTTTCGTTATATACCCCCTTTCCTCCATTAATTTCTAACATGGTCCTGCATTGCTAAATATGCTTATTCCTTTTGCCCGTATTGAATTATCCTAACCTTGCATGGGTCTGATATGCAATTTAATTTAATAATTAGACATACAAATCGATAACTTTGTGCGACGACCATGAGTTGAGAGGAAACGGAAACATTTAGCCAAAGAAAGAAAGCCAAAAAAAAAAGCCAATGAAACTCTAAATCTGATGGTTCAAACTCACATTATTGATTGTCGATCCGGACAGCAGCACCCAGCCAGCATGGTTGCTTATATATGTCCCCCAACAATGACTTTGTAATGAGTCTAGTCTAATGACGTGGATAAAGATGTGTCTCGCGAGTCGCAACACAAGCAAGCCAAAGCCCAAAGGACCGCTAAAAGGCAAATGCATATACGCGATTTAAGCCTCACTTCTTCTGCTCCAGTCCGTATATACAAACTGTAGGCTGTAATATACGCCGTGTCTCTTGCCGACAAGAACAGAGAAAGCTAAAGACAACGTGATGAGGGCCGTATTATAGCATCTATATAGCGTGTCGGTCTTTTCGGCAACAAGCGACACCTCGATGCAGATGGATGGAGAAGGCCTATACAAATTAACCACTTCATACCCGCTGCTGTGAACTGGACCCATGGTTTGCTCTGGCCTACCTGGACCGCTTTTCCCCGTCTACAGAATACACAAAATCTCTTTGCCAAAAATAGCAGATATATACGCTCATATAGGAATATATATAGCTCCCTGCAATGATGTGTGTGTGTGTGTGTGTGTGTGTGTGTGTGTGTGTGTGTGTGTGTGTGTGTGTGTGTGTGTGTGTGTGTGTGTGTGTGTGTGTGTGTGTGTGTGCGCGCGCGTGCGTCCGTGAGAGTGAGCGTGCGTGCGTGTGTGTAATATTGTTGACAGGTCACCTTTGCATGCAGTTCCACACCATTACGTGCGTGAGGCTGAGATTGTTGCGGCTTGATGCACTCCAGAGTCTCTCACTTTCAATAGAGTCCTCACAGTGTAGCCTCAACGCAGTAACACATGCACGGGCCAATATTAGCTATAGTTAGCCCAATTAGCATCAAGCCATCATCATCATATAGAACACTTTAGATGTGACTATATTGTATTGTAGTTTATTGTGTGTCGGCTTGAAACTGTCCAAACCGTCCCTTTTTTTATTATTATTACAACGTAAATAGGCCTACAAATAAAATAGTGGCCTATAATAAGCTCACATGAATGCTTTGCGTGCATGTGGAGGCGCACGAGCTCTGCTATTTTCACTATAGGTTTTGAGGAAGCAGGCCAGGCCATTAATAGGCTAATATAAATAAGATAAAATAAATAAAACTACACATATGTAGTTTTATTTATTTTATCTTAATCCTGTACCTATAGGTAGGATTCCTAATATTCAAAAAATATTCAAAAAACGCACCGCGTTTCGAGCTTGCGGATTAGTTTTTGATTGTGTGACGCTGAACCAGCTGGGCATTATTTTATGCATGTTGCAAATATATATGCCACGGCAACGATATGGTGAAGTGGCGATACAATGTTTCCTTCCGACTGCCACAGCAGCGATGTTTCATGCATTGTGCACGCCCGGTAGGCACTAGGCTATACGGCATCTATATAACATTATCTTTTATTTTGTCTGCAGATTTTTAAACGAATTAAAACGAATTACGCACATTACACTCATAATAAATTGATCCATTTGTATAAGAGTGAGACTGAGTTGACTGGAGTTATTATGGACACTGCAGAGGATTTTGTTGTGTATATAATTCATTGTATTTCCTGATCTGTTGAGCAACTTGAGCCCTCTGGTGTCAGATGTATTGTGGTCTGACTCTAAAGTTAAACCAAACCCACCCCTTCTCGCGTCACGTGACGTGTCTACTGCAAGGTGCAGCGACCCCAGTCGGTAAATATTGATCGTGGTGTTAAGTGTCATCAAAGGACCGACTCACCCATCCGCTTAAAAGTGCATTGTTTCTGACTTTATACTTTTCCTTTCTTTCTTATTTTTTCTTTTTTTTGTTCCTTATAGCTACACATCGAGTTCCCGTGTTCTGTAAGTATAGGCTTATGTGTGTGTGCGTATGTTATGTGTGATAGATATATGCTGTTATAGGCCTAGTTCTCAATGTTTTTCGTGCCAAACAAATATATACATTCATATATAGGCCTATATTTGGCCATGGATGGGCCCCATCTGAAAACGTTTTGTGCCATGCATGCAGAGACCTCCAGAACACTGATTAAAAACAAAACAAAACAAAAAACATTCAAAACTATATATATACACAAGCTCATAGCACCGTAGGCTATGAAGTGATGCACTGTGGTTTGTATATCTGCTATTTTTGAAAAGCCAATATAAAATATGGATAAAGGGGTTTATCCCCAAGGGCCCCTGGGGGTCCCCGGGCCCCACTTTGATAACCACTGACCTTCGTATAGCACTGTGAAATCCAGAGAGCAAATGAAACCAAGTGGTCCATTTGTATACAAATGACTGTGTGAAGGGTGTGTCCATGCAGTTTGAATGTTTGAATCAAACGAAATTTAATTGAAATTAAATGTCATTTAACACGTGATATAATGACATGAATACTTGTGATATTGAAATGAATTATAATACTTTCAAGTGAATTTAATTATAATTCAATTAACCCATTCTGACCGGGCACCCATTTTGGTGTCATGTTATGCTTTAGCTATTTAAAAATAGCAGATCTACAAGCTCATATCGCGCCACCGAGTGGCGCGATACGAGCTTGTAGGTCTGCTATTTTTTGAATTTTTTTTTTTTTAGAATCTGATCTCAGGTCAGAATGGGTTCATCAGACCAGTGTGTGTCCGGCGGAAACCTCGTATGAATCTGATCTCAGGTCAGAATGGGTTAAACATTTGGGCTAATTTGGCCATGGAAACCCCTGCGGTGGACATGGACCCATGCAAGTATAGTTTTTCACAGCGCTGCAAATTCCACTGACAACGTCTGTGCAGTCGACTACTATATTACTGACTTCCTGGTGGCGAATAATCTCCTTAAACCACCTAATCTAACATTGTGAAGGTTGAGCTGACGAAACGCAACGTTCCACATGCAGTCCCTGGATCATGCATGTGCATGGCTATTATTCCTGATTGGGTTTTGCAGGATCAATGTGGAATATCGTTCACATGTGTCTCTCAACACAAAGCAGTATCCATATACTTTTGATATGGTTTCAATTTGCCTCCTCCTCCAACTGGATGGATGGACCATGGTGATTTATTGAGGCCTCGCTGTGCCTACGGGTTTGATTTAGTGTTTGTGAGTCTTGTGATCTCATTTCTTTGTATGGAAATTATTAGGCAGGGTCCAGATTGTGTGTATTTAGCACAGCAACGTGCATGGGGCTAGGGGAGTATATATGAAACGGAGCATGCTTATGAAGTCGTATTCCTGCGAGGACTTCAATAATCCTGTAGAATGTCTATATATATATATAGGCTAAAATCAGCTGTGTTGTGGATGCCAACTGTGCTTCCTTCCGGCATTTCTCTTGGCAATTAAATTTAAAGTAAATGCAGCTAAAGCAATATTTATATAGCACCTATATTTGTCTTCACTAATAATAATCCCATGACGAAAATCAATATGATAAGCTTCACACGTCTCAATGGGATTGTGGTCCTTTTTTCTGCTTCAAAAAACAATCTTTCATTTTAAAGCTTTGTGAGTAAAACGCCTCGGGTTCACCCGGGCGGTCAGGCATATATATATATATATATATATATATATGCCCCCTTATAATTCTCATCTGCTAATAAACAAAATAAAATGTTAGTCCGGTCCTATATATCTGATCCACAGTGATGTGTATAGTTTCTTTGTACGGTCCCATTAAGAAGGAGATGTGGAAGGTGGCTCGCTGCTTTTATAGCCCGAGAACCCACTCCGGGTTGCAGAACAGGCCTAATGAGAGCGTTTGCAGCGGTGCCATGTGACACATGCCAGCTTTTACCAGGCTGGGTAATTGCTTGTGACCTTTACGAACACGTCTATGTGTGCAGAGGGGACTTCTAATTGTTACACTTAGTGGATGACTTGTCTAGCCAGAGTGTTGCTGCTGGTGTTTTTTTGTTAGCTCTTTTTTACAGAGAGAGAGAGAGAGAGAGAGAGAGAGTTTATACTAACCTCATGTATAACTATTTCTGACATAAAATGCGCAATTTCTATATAGTTTCATAAGATGTGTCAATCGTATAGTGTCAATGTAATACTGCTCTGTTTACACTTTTATTTGATCCCTTTTCATATTCAATATTTATTTGTAGTAGCCAACATACTTTGCTTCATCTTGATTGTTTTGTTCCACTTTTCTCATGCCAATAAAGCTCCTTTAAATTGGAGAGAGAGAGAGAGAGGTAGTTTTCAGAAATTATCTTTCAATGCTACAAGGGAGTTAACTTAAACCCCTAGGGTTGAGGGACTCTGAGGGGAGTCCCTCAGAGGTCTATACTACCCCCCCCCCCTATGGGGAGTCCCTCAGAGGTCTATACTACCCCCCCCCCCCCCCTATGGGGAGTCCCTCAGAGGTCTATACTACCCCCCCCCCTATGGGGAGTCCCTCAGAGGTCTATACTACCCCCCCCCCCCTATGGGGAGTCCCTCAGAGGTCTATACTACCCCCCCCCCCCTATGGGGAGTCCCTCAGAGGTCTATACTACCCCCCCCCCCTATGGGGAGTCCCTCAGAGGTCTATACTACCCCCCCCCCTATGGGGAGTCCCTCAGAGGTCTATACTACCCCCCCCCCTATGGGGAGTCCCTCAGAGGTCTATACTACCCCCCCCCCTATGGGGAGTCCCTCAGAGGTCTATACTACCCCCCCCTATGGGGAGTCCCTCAGAGGTCTATACTACCCCCCCCCCCTATGGGGAGTCCCTCAGAGGTCTATACTACCCCCCCCCTATGGGGAGTCCCTCAGAGGTCTATACTACCCCCCCCCCTATGGGGAGTCCCTCAGAGGTCTATACTACCCCCCCCTATGGGGAGTCCCTCAGAGGTCTATACTACCCCCCCCCCCCCATGGGGAGTCCCTCAGAGGTCTATACTACCCCCCCCCCCTATGGGGAGTCCCTCAGAGGTCTATACTACCCCCCCCCCTATGGGGAGTCCCTCAGAGGTCTATACTACCCCCCCCCCCCTATGGGGAGTCCCTCAGAGGTCTATACTACCCCCCCCCCCTATGGGGAGTCCCTCAGAGGTCTATACTACCCCCCCCCCTATGGGGAGTCCCTCAGAGGTCTATACTACCCCCCCCCCTATGGGGAGTCCCTCAGAGGTCTATACTACCCCCCCCCCTATGGGGAGTCCCTCAGAGGTCTATACTACCCCCCCCCCCTATGGGGAGTCCCTCAGAGGTCTATACTACCCCCCCCCCCTATGGGGAGTCCCTCAGAGGTCTATACTACCCCCCCCCCCTATGGGGAGTCCCTCAGAGGTCTATACTACCCCCCCCCCCTATGGGGAGTCCCTCAGAGGTCTATACTACCCCCCCCCCCTATGGGGAGTCCCTCAGAGGTCTATACTACCCCCCCCTATGGGGAGTCCCTCAGAGGTCTATACTACCCCCCCCCCCCCTATGGGGAGTCCCTCAGAGGTCTATACTACCCCCCCCTATGGGGAGTCCCTCAGAGGTCTATACTACCCCCCCTATGGGGAGTCCCTCAGAGGTCTATACTACCCCCCCCCCCCCCTATGGGGAGTCCCTCAGAGGTCTATACTACCCCCCCCTATGGGGAGTCCCTCAGAGGTCTATACTACCCCCCCCCCCTATGGGGAGTCCCTCAGAGGTCTATACTACCCCCCCCCCCCTATGGGGAGTCCCTCAGAGGTCTATACTACCCCCCCCCCCTATGGGGAGTCCCTCAGAGGTCTATACTACCCCCCCCTATGGGGAGTCCCTCAGAGGTCTATACTACCCCCCCTATGGGGAGTCCCTCAGAGGTCTATACTAGGGAGTCAACTTAAACCCCCTATGGGGAGTCCCTCAGAGGTCTATACTACCCCCTCTATGGGGAGTCCCTCAGAGGTCTATACTAGGGAGTCAACTTAAACCCCCTATGGGGAGTCCCTCAGAGGTCAATACTATAGGCCCCCTCCTCTACACCAATCTCTTTGCTGAAAACAGTCAATGTATAAGCTCAGAATGTGTCAAAACGATTGGCTATTTTCTTTGAAAGTTCGCCCTATAGGGACACTAGGGTTAATGTGGATAACCCCCAGTTTGTTTTCTATCTCCAAACAAACACATTTCACTAGCTAGGTTATCACAAGTCTATTCTCGCTTTAGACTATACATCACCAGACAGACTGAGATCCTCATCAAAATGCCAAGTATGCCATTTCACATCAAGACATAAGGCTTGTGGCATACGAGCTCTTTGATCTGAAAGGGAATTGGTATCAGTTTGTTTTGGGTTTCACTGCATTGGCTGGCCTTGAAATCCATGACAACTTTTGCTGCTGCATATTTAGGGACAAATCTGGCTTTCATTGCGAGTGGAAACATATTAAGGAAAAATATAAAAGGCATATTTTTTTCTCTCTCCAGTGCTGCTGTGATTCAAAAAACTGTCAACAGAAAATATGAACAGGCCAGACTGTTAGCGTTCACAGTTTGATGTCTCCCTGTTACAGAACCAGAACTGCTCCTCTGAGCTCACCAGTGAATGATATAGAGAGAGACTCGCTTTAAACCCATGGGTTAAACCCATATACACACACACACACACACACACACACACACACACACACACACACACACACACGTGTTTGTCTAACTCTACCTTTGTGGTGACATTATACTTAACCTGCTGTCTCAACCTATAACCCTATACGTGTTTTACAGTATTGCACTTAAAATACTCCAAACAATACTTTACTTTGGCAGTGCAAATAACCTTTCAAAATCTCCCATCGTGTCTCCATAGAGATCAGTAGCAATCAAAGCCACACAACATCTGCCCCGAGGACCCACTGTTACCACAGCATCAGACATCTGTGCTGATGTTCAAACATCTGCCCTGGATGTTACCACTGGCATTCAGACCTTTGTTCCTGGATTTCGATATTAATAATTACAAACAGGCCGGAGGAACGTCTTGAAAAGCCTGACCAAAAGGCACACCCTGAAACAATATTTTCAAGGGGTCTGTGTTTGTTTATGTGTCAGAAGAGTGATTTAAACGTACTTTTTCCTCTCTAAGCCAATAAGTGAGTGGCAATGACTCAATATGTTATTGCGTTGGTAGGATTGTTGATGTTAGCCCCTTTGTGTATCAGCGTTAACCCGTTTGGATACAGACTTTTGAAAAACGTATATGTTTCAGTATCAGTGGTGCTCAAAACCTTTTCATGTCCAGGACCCCCAAAATGATATGGATTTTCACGATTCTTCAAAAATAGCAGATCTACATCTACACATGCTCTGTAAGCTTATATGGCTAAAATGAGGAATATGTTTCTCTCTGTAAAAAGCACACCCGTGTGACGTGAGCGGCGCTCTTGTCATCATATATCATCATACATCATCTCATTCCGGCCAATCTGAATTTGCGTCCTCACGTCTTCGATCTTTGGGTTCACGCAATGTTTGTGTTTACACAAACACTCAAAGCTGGCCATTCATTATCAATGGCATTTGATGTTTGTTTTACACACACCCTCAAAGCTGGACATGGGAGGTACATAGGACATTTAAGGGGCTAGTGCCCCTCAAAAACAGTGCGTCCAAGACGGAGCTGCAGCATGTGGCGCGTGTCCACCTCTGGGTTCAATTCTTCTGTGAAAGCTCTGATGTGCAGTGATGGAAGAAGTGCACACATGTTGTATCAACACTGCAATGTAGACATACTCTTTTAGAAGTAAGCCTCCAAGTCCC
Source organism: Protomyctophum parallelum (assembly GCF_964188405.1). Lineage (NCBI taxonomy): Eukaryota > Metazoa > Chordata > Actinopteri > Myctophiformes > Myctophidae > Protomyctophum > Protomyctophum parallelum. Next base: position 37,848,668 of record NC_139718.1, on the reverse strand, counting down.
GTATTCGAAAATCATAATCGTACTCAAAATCTCTCAAAGCGACTACAATACAAGTTTTCATATATAATTGCGGTGGAGTAAAAGGAGAATATTTTCCTCTTGGATGTATAGAGTAGAAGTAAAAGTATTTATAATTGTAAATCCTGAAGAAAGTTGAAGAGAAAATACCTCAACATGTTGCTTAAGTATACAGTCCTTGAGTACCTCCACTTCTTCTCAGACTTTTTCATGTCAAGGACCCCTATATTGACACTGTATTCGCCTGCGGACCCCAATTTGAAAAGATATGCCAGGGACCCAGAAGATTGTTTTACAGAGCAGATTCTCAACCATTTTAATTTCAAGGACCCCCCCCAGTTTGGCATGCATTCATCTACAGAACTTCATGTAATGGCATTTCTATCTCTGGGACCCTAATTTATACAGTAAAAATGAATGTTAATTGAACCTTGAGAGTGTACAAATGTAACCAAATGGACCCGCTATAGGGTCCACTTGGTTACATTTGTATACACTCTCCATCGTTTAGCCCATGGGACCACTGGTGGTCCCCGCCGGTCCACTGGTTGAGAAGTTATGAGAACCCACTGGAGTAGATGATGGAAAGCACCTGGTTTTCACCTGGTTCTTGTTCTCTGCATCTTCCTCTGTGACTCCTCCCTCCTGCCACCTGCATGTTGTCTCTCACTGCATCCACAGACCTCTCCTCTTCTCCTCTCGTAACCTGGCAATTCCGTACACGCAATGTCCAAACTATTTGTTGTCGTTATGACATGTTTCGAGACCCCATTTTGATAACCCCGTTCTTGTGGGGGTGGAGTTTGGTGGAGTTATGGGCGAAGCGATAACCGGAAGGCTCATCCCCCAAAAACACGCTCGCCCCTATATTTATCCCATTTTGACCTGAGATCAGATTCTACAAATGTCTTCTACATCCTGACAGTTTTCTATGTCAGTGGTTCTTCGATTTTTCTAAAATAGCAGACCTACAAGGTCGTAGCGCGCCACTCGGTGGCACGCTATGAGCTTGTAGATCTGCCATTTTTCAATAGCTAAAGCATAACATGATGCTAACACCAAAAGGGGTTCCCGCCCCAAAATGGGTAATATTTTGCGTCCCCCCCCCCCCACTAGCGTTTCTTGTATATTCTTGGATAAGGTTAGAAATAAGTTTAGTGTTGGGCATATCGTTTTACTGGGGTTACGATTAGGAATAGGGTTAGGCTTATGAATATAGGCTATACGATATAGTTTATCTGAGGTTATACGTTTAGGAAATGTGGCTCGTTCCCTCCAGGCTTTCATTTTTGAGCCGAATGTGAACAAAAATAAAAGCCTGTTCCGAGGTCGCCGGACTTGACCCGGGGCGAGTGTGTTTTGGGGGCCGGCGTCTATACGGTGAACCTATGCTATAACCAAAGTTCCACTGTTTTCTCCGTCAAGTGCAAAGAAGGGACTGAATGGTGACGCCATGTGTTCTGGAGGACACATGTGCCTCTCAACACTCTCCTCCCCTGCATGGTTGGCAGCGACTAAATTGGAAAATAAGACGAAAATACGGGGGGAAAAAAAGCGCAATTGACCATATTTATTGAGGGTATTACCTGAATGACATCACTCATTCTTCTGAGACCATTCCAGCCCATTTGAGCATCACAAACCATACAGCAGATTTATTAGCTGAGTCATGTTTGCAACTGTAAATCTAACCTGTAAATCTCCCTTAAAAAAATTGGAGAAAAAAAAACACAGCAGCAGCAGCAGCAGCACGCCGGTTCCATCAGGTCAAAGCAAAAAAAGATGCATGCAAGAGCAATGTATAGCTTGAAAGTATAGTCGTAAGTATGAGATCAAGACCTGAAAAGTTGCTTTTCTGACAGCGGCGATTTAAACATCGGTTAAAAGTAGACATTGATGGAAGTCATCAGACCAGATATAATATAATAAGTAAGCCATGTGGCCCATATCGAGCAGGAGCCTATAGGGGCTATATTTTTGTCCGTGCTAAACCCTGTATCCCTAAACTACTTTCTTCTATTTTTTTTTTTTTTTTTACTATTTTGAAAATATTGTTTTAATAGTTCAACCAGCCAATCTACATCGACACGTTGTGAGCTTGTAGACTGGCTATTTTAACTATATTCTTCAAAACAGTAAAATTAAAAGTAGTTTAGGGACAAGAGGTTTAGCCCCATATCTCCTGTTTCTGTAGCGTGCCGTGTGGATCTGCTACGTTTGATACTTTTGTGTGACGCTGTAGTTAGTATGATCAATAAAGATCAACTATAGGGTATTAATGTAAGAAAAAACTCAAAAACGAGGAGATAAGAGGTTTCATGACAACGTAAAATGCATGGAAATGCGTTTCAGATTGGGGGAGAAGTGCAACGTGTCCTCCTCCTCCACAACACAATGTTGGCATTCAAGCTATAAAAAAAAAAAAAAATCTGTTAAGATGCCCTTTAAAAAAAAAACGGCCTTATGCAGTTTACCGATAAACAGCATGCAGGATATACAACAACAATATTCTTTATTTCAAAACAAGCCTCCTCCTCCCCCTGTGGCGCCGTCCTCCTGACTCCCCATCCCAAATCTTCACACGTATACCGTATGCCTGCATACCTGCAGGCTGGCTTTTTCACTTTGCTCATCATGTCAAGTGAATTGGTAGGTATCAGTGGTTCTCAAACCGGACCCCCCACATTGATATATTTATCCCATTCTGGGGCGGGAACCCCTTTTGGTGTTGGCATCATGTCATGCTTTAGCTATTGAAAAATAGCAGATCTACAAGCTCATAGCGCCCGTGTGAACTGAGTGGTGCAATTCCCCTCTCTCTCTCCCCCCCTCTCTCTCTCTCTCTCATTAGCAGGCAACAGTGCAGCACTGTCTCTCTCTCTCTCTCTCTCTGTTTCTGGCACCACAGCGCCCCTACTGGTACTCATAGTGGTGCTCATTAACCCATTCTGACCTGAGATCAGATTCATATGACGTTTCCACTGGGACACACACTGGTCTGATGAACCCATTCTGACCTGAGATCAGATTAAAAAAATGTCAGTCGTTCTTTGATTTTTCAAAAAATAGCAGACTTACAAGCTCGTATCGCGCCACTCGGTGGCGCGATATGAGCTTGTAGATCTGCTATTTTTCAATAGCTAAAGCATAACATGATGGGTGCCCGGTCAGAATGGGTTAACGTCACATAGGTGAACCAACACATAGGTGAACACGGACATTGCTGTTCCTTGGAGTGGCTGCACCACTCAAAAATCGAAGAACGACTGACATTGAAACGTAGCCTTTTCAGAAAACTGTCAGGATGTAGAAGACCTTTTTAGAATCTGATCTCAGGTCAGAATGTGGACCGCATGATCGTCAATGAAGTATAGGTCCAACTGGTTACAAGCAACTACAATGTATTTTACAGATTGTCCTGTGGAAACTTCACTTGGAATTAGTAGTGATTAAATCCCGTTGATAGTTTATTAGGCCTATATAAGGACTAAACTAGATGCATTCTTTTTGCCTCTCTGTCTATGTATACTTTTCAGGATTCAAATGAAAATATAGCAAAAGTAGCAGATCTACGAGCTCAAAACGCGGCGAAGATCTGCTATACTTTGATGCTTTTGTGTGACGCTAGTGTAGCATGATCAAGTAGGGCGTTAATTTATGAAGAAACACAAAAAGTTAGAATATGGTTATAAGAGGTTTCTTCCCAGCAACACTTGGTTCTTGGACTATCCATTCCATCCAAGGAACCAATAAGAACGTGGAATTGAATGTGATCTAATAAATAGGTTTTGGTGTGGCTCACAGACTATAGTGTTCAAGTCATAACTTGTTATAGGCCCCATACTTATTACCGTGAATCTGTAGTGATGTGTAATTTATTTAGGTAATATAACACAGTGCTTTGCAAAGGAGGCAGTGGCCATTTAGATTCAAGTCTGTTAATGAAAGATTATATCAAAACAAGTGTAAGAGAGTTTTAGCTAAGCACATCGAGCTGAGTCATCGAGATAAAGGCTTAAGGTTTTGATTACAATGCCCATATCAAGACACGGCTTAAAACGAACCATGCCTGTCTAGTTCATGGTCAAATGGTCAGATGCACACGAGAAGGATTAAATAGAAATTTCGATTTCCTTCACAAGATAAACCAGATTAAAAGCAATGTCCACTATATTCAGTACAAAAAAAGAGAAAAGAAAAACACTGACTTGATTGTTTCAACTAAATGAGAAAAAAAAGCTTGCTCATAAACATTTCCACTTTTATATTTGGCACACACCAAGAGCCGTGATCAGAGCATGCCATTTTATAATGTTAATTTTTAACAATCTTTACTACTTATGCTGATTAAGTTGTTCTACATCTAATCTGAGACTAAAGATTTAGTTTTAACAGTTGCTGCATGGTCTGGGGGCTCCAGTGTGAAAGGATGGGGAAGGGCGCCCTCTATGGGCATGGGTAATACATCATGCAGCATGCTGGTATGATGTCAGAGTTCACATCCTTTTCAACCTGCAGAGCAAGTTGTTTAATAAACACTTCCTCAACCAGGGCTTCCCAAACTGTTCCATGTTAACAGTGGCGAACAAAGCACTCAAATGTTTTATTTAGCTTAAGTAAAAGTGTCAACACTGCAATGTAGAAATAAAATACTTCAGTAAAAGTCTGGAATTCAAAATGTACTTGAGTCAAAATGTACTTATAGTACCTAAAAGTAAAACTAGGTGTAGTGTTTGCCCGATAAGCAGCTGGAAATGAGCACAGAGTCAGGATGTAAAAGGCAGCCACACCATAATGCAGAATGTTCAGTTTCACAAGTTTTCAAATAAATCTTTTGAAAATAGCAGACCCACAACTTACAAGCTCTAAAAAAAAAAAAAAAAAAAAAACACTGATATATGAGCTTGTTGATCTGTGTACACTGCACCAAATACTTAATAATAATAATAATAATAATAATATTGATACTTGCTCCCATTGGGAAATTCGGTTTCAGCTCAACCCAGCTGATGGCTGACCACAAGGGAGGCGCAGAGCAGTGAGGGGTCAGCTGTGTCGTCCTCAAGGACACATGTTGGACCAGTCATATTGGACACATCGCTGACCCCAGGCCTGTGGAATCCAACCTGTGACAACTGGGTTCCCTCCCTGGGCAGCATTCAGCTATATGCATAATGCCACCCCATAGATTTACCCCCCAGGGATCAATAAAGTGCAACTTAAAACATGTCTCTGTTATGGGTTTTCCTATATGAACTGAAAATGTCCGACGTTGATACTTGCAAAAGTGATATTTGGAAATTGAATCAATTTTCTCATCAGTTTTTCATTTTTAGGAACAATTCTTAAAAATAAAAAACAGTAAGGTTGTAACTGTACTTTTATGGATATAGATATAGACATATATTCTTACTTCTTACCTTACCCTTAGATATTTTGAATATTCATATACTTGTTTTTTAAAGAAGAAAAAATAGGTGTTGTACAAACCAAAGTTATACTGAGGAATGGCAGAAACCTCTAAAATCCTTCAAGAAGATTAACCCCCCCCCCCCACACACACACAATTTGTTTAAGCATCAGTGTAACTTTTCAGAGTCATATACAATATTCGGAACCGTGCAAGTATATAGGCTAATTGGTTCTTCTTGACATAAATCTTAGTCTAAAAGACATAATTTTATATATCCGGGAATGTTGTTGGAATTCATGGTTGAATGTTGTCTGGCAGTGGAACATAGCTGCTCCGAATCTGTTGTCAATTAAGAGGAGGGGCCTTTAATTACTTTTGGAACACTCTGCGATCCTTCCATAGCTACTGGTGACTCATGTTTGTCCTAGTTGGACATCAGCCATGACGCAGCCCCCAGGGAATAATATAACACATGACAGCATGACATACATCGTCCTTGTGTTTTATTTAATGAAGCTTTGATAATTTAGATTAACTCAAGCGATTGCACTTCAGTTTCTTTTTTTCTTCTTTTTTTCCTCCCTTTTTTCCCCCCCCAGTGGAGGGGAAAGTAACTAACTACTAAAGTAAGAATACATTCTGTTGCTGTCGTGCAGAAGAAACATATCTCTCGTGTTCTAACTTTTTGTGGGTTTTTTCTTTTCTTTGTTTTGTAAATTAATTCCCTACTACTACTACAGTGTCATATACACAAGCATCAAAGTAGAAGATCCACGAGCTTGACGATCCCAATACTTTTGTACCATATAGTTGCAGGACTAGCATGAGAAACAGGAGAACATAATGTATTCTGCAAATAACCGCCATCAGAAAATTGCCTATTGCCTTATAATAACAGATAACTGATAATGATGCATCTTTTTAAAAATATTATTGCTGGAAGGTTCATATTAGCGGGACCATGCAAAGCATTAAATCTAAGTATAAGCCGGACCAACTGTGTACTTGAAGCTGTAGTGTACAGATACAGAGTAGTTCTGCACTGTGACATGTGTACTTTTACAGAGGTTTATTTCTCCCTTTTACTTCAGTAAAAGTAGAAATACCACGGTACAATGGCCTGTCATGCTATCTACTCTAGTCAATGCATGCATTCCCTGTTATCACATACAACTCTTTCGCCTATCAGTCAGTCATTCAGTCAGTCAGTCAGTTAATATTAGTCAGTTACTGTACTGGGATAAAGGTTATAAGTAACATGTCCACTTGGTTCCATTTTCGCACACTTTTGATTTTAAATGAACATGGAGTATTTGACTGTTGTTGTGCAGGTCAGGAGCTAACTATTTCCATAGACAACGCCTTGGTAACTTCGGCACCACAACAACAGCCAAGAACCTTGTGGTGTTGTCCTGGACAGTCAGCTCTCCTTCAAAGCACACATTACATCGGTTACTCGATCCTGTATAGGTTTACACTCTATATAACATTTGACGAATTAGACCCTTCCTCACCCAGGAGTCAGCCCAGCTCCTTATCCAGACATCAGACATATCAAAACTTGACTATTGTAACTCCCTCCTTACTGGCCTATCGGCATGCGCACATAAGCCTCTCCAATTGATCCAAAATGCTGCAGCTCGCTTGATCTTCAACCAGCCAAAATTCCTACATGTCTCCCCCCTTCCCCCGCTCCCTCCACTGGCTCCCGGTCGCTGCCCGCACAGAGTACAAAACTCTGATGCTGGCATTCAAAGCAACCAAAGGTATATGGCACCCCCATTATATTGCATGTCTGATTGAACCCCACAAACCCTCCCACACGTTCAGATCAGCTAACGCAGGGAAGCTGGAAGTAGCTTCACTAATAAACTATTAGTAAATTAGTAAATTATTTGAAAACTTTAGTTACTTTGTAGTTTGGGATTATTATTACAATAACCACTTAGGCCCTATATATATATATATACACATTTTGGCCATTTGAAAACAGCCGATCAACAAGCTCACCAGCATGTAGATGTATTTTCAAACAATTTGTATACATTAGAAAACTTGAAATGGCACATTCTGCATCGTGACTCCTTTTACATTTGGTACTTTATGGTACATTTTAGATGCCAATACTTTTGTACTTTTACTCAAGTACATTTTGAATTCCGGGACTTTTACTACATTGCAGTATTGATACTTTTATACTTAAAAAATGTGAGTACTTTCCCCACCACTGGTGTTGCGTTGTCTTCCTGAGACATTACACCTGTGTCATCGACACGTTTGGGGTTCCTCACGTGACCTTACGCTGGCAGCTCCGTACCTCTCGTCTGGTTCTTATTGGTGTGCATTTAAGTGGATACTAGTGTCTAGGTGTGTGTGTGTGTGTGAGTGTGTGTGTGCAATGCTGGTACACACACATACACACACACACACACACGTCACACGCACACATGAGACAGCCAGATCCACCATGGAAAGAGTCCTGCGCGGGTCCGGGGACATTCAAGGTCTTTTGTGTCGGGGAAGGCAGCAGTGTGATATCGTTTTCCGCCAAACCAGAAATCAAGGCCTGGGCCGGGCCTTTGCTATGTCAGGGATAGGGGTAGAGTATGTCTTCTGACAGTTGCTGCTTTTAAGATTAATGGGCTTATGAAAACCTTGTGTCTTCCCTCAGAAGCCAAGCTCAATATCAGTCAATGTTACCAGCATCGCAGCGCCGGGGCCTGACACAAGGAATCCTGGAGACGGATTGAGTATTGATGTCACAACACAACACAGCAGTGAGTGTGACACACACAGACACACACACACGCGCGCGCGTGCACGTTTGTGTGTTTGTGTGTGTGTGTGTGTGTGTGTGTGTGTGCATGAGAGAGAGAGAGATACTGTATAGAGAGACAGAACAGAGGCAGACAGAGAGCAGAACAGATTGGGAGAGAGTGAAAGACTGAAAGAGCGGAGACAGACAGACCGAGAGAGAGAGAGAGAGAGAGAGAAAGTTATGATGGGCAGTTCAATAACTGTATTCAATTGATGCCGAGGCAGAACAACAGCAAGGCAACTAAACCAAAAGTACATTCATGATGATGATGTCTTGAATTGGATTTGTATACCAGACATTACACTGTTGTTTTTGCTCGACTACAGACTCTTAGGAATGTTATTTAGATACTTGTGTTGTTTAGACCTGATGCTAGGATTTGATATTTCATATTTGCCTGCAGTATCCTGGTTCCTTCTTTGTTTTTGTCTACTTATGTGACTATTTAGCCTGTCCTTTCTTAACTATAGGGTTCTTGTCATTCGGTCGTATACGTTGCATTTCATTGTCAGGCAGAAAAAGCTTGTAATCTCAATATTTCATCTCATGTTTTTTTCGTAGATTTAAGCCCTGTTTTATACTTCGTCACATACTGTACGGCAGTGTGAGTGTCACGCAAAAGTATTGAATGTATAGACGGTACATCTCTGCGGTGTTGCGACACATTGTGAGCTTGTAGATCTGCTATATTTTTTAGCCTATAATGCAGAGGTTCTCAAACGTTTTTTTTTGTTTTCTTTCTCTTTTTCTTTTTTTGCTCAGGGCACCCCTGTGAATAAACCTTTCATTCACGGCACCCCTAATTTCCACTGTTAATGTTTAGAATATTATGTCACATTACGGAACGTAAATATGCAAATCTTTCCCCCTAATATACAGTATGTCACAGGGGAACATTTTAGAGAATATCAGTTTCCATTATAGGACAGGACTGAAAATAACTTCATACTTGATGTTCAACAACTTGAACCCCAGCATCCCTATATTCTGGGGGGGGGGGGGGGACGTTCACCAAAAATAGCCGATCTATAAGCTCACAGCACGACGCATTGTGAGCTTGTAGATCGGCTATTTTGGGTGAAGAGAGTTGGTGCAGATGGAAAAAGAACTTGAGTACAGTGCAACTTTACCAAGTCTAGAGGGATTGACTGTGGCTAAACTGAAGTGATTATTTCTAAATAGTATCTATCAAAGTATTCTGTGGCACCCCTGGAGTTGTGCCACGGCAGGAACAAGAACTTGTATAATAAGATGACTTAAAAATTTACGGTTTAGGACATTGTTACTGTATTGTAAAGTAACTAAATACATCTACTCAAATACTGTACTTTGAGTACAATGTCGAGGTCGTTTTTGTTACCTTACTGGAGTATTTCCAATTGCCAATACCTTTACAACATCTCAGAGACAAATATTGCACTTTATACTCCACTACAATTATTTGCATTAACTTTAGTTACTAGTTACTACGATTTTGAATCTTGAAATTTCAAAACGTACATTAACCACTTCAACCCTATATATATATATATATATATATATACACGTCTTTGGCTATTTGAAAATAGCTACAAGCTCACAACGTTGCATCGCTATTTAAAAACAAACCTGGTACTTTCCCCACCACTGAGTAACTGTAAGTCCCTCTGATAGAGCGTCTGCTATAAATGCCTTAATTGTAACTGGGAGGATAAGGACAACGTGTCACTCTGTGATCGTAGATTGTGCTGCCATACAGGCTCCGCGGTGTGTGTGTGTGTGTGTGAGTTTTGGTATATGAATTATAGGCACAACTTGTTGCTACATTAACCCATTCTGAACAGGCACCCATTTTGGTGTCAGCATCATGTTATGCTTTAGCTATTTAAAAATAGCAGATCTACAAGCTCATATCGCGCCACCGAGTGGCGCGATACGAGCTTGTAGGTCTGCTATTTTTGTAAAAATCGAAGAACGACTGACATTTTTAGAATCTGATCTCAGGTCAGAATGGGTTTAATCAGACCAGTGTGTGTCCGGCGGAAACCTCGTATGAATCTGATCTCAGGTCAGAATGGGTTAACATCGATGCCTGCGCTGTATCAGCGCGCTGACCTCCATCAACCGCTGCCAGGCTGCTCATAAATACCTTCCCTTATTTCTGCTACTCGCTCGCCCCGGGGATGCCAGTTGGGCCTGGAAATGGGTTTGTTTTGGGTGTTCTCAAAACCTCTTTTTTTTTTTTTCTCCCCCCCATTTTTTTTCTTCTCTCTCTCTCTCTAACGTTTTCTCGCAGGAGCGCCGCGGCCGACTTCCTGAAATGCATATGCATATTCCTGCCCGTGGTCGTCTGTCATGGCCCCGATCTGTTGAAAGCTGCATAATTCTAAGTCCACTGTCTGCATAAATGGGGGTCTTGTTGCGACCCAGACGCACATGCATTCATCAAAACCGGACGATACCTCGGCGTTATGGATCGCAGTGCGGCTACGAGCGGATATTCAACAGCCCCGCAACCTCAAAGCTGAATCTGAGCTCTGGTTAAGTGAGCAGTTAAACCTCTTGTCAGCCCATGTCAGAAAATGTAGCCGCATGATTATTTTTCGGTCACATCTGGGGGCACCCGTTGGCATCTTTGGCTCTGAAATAATATTTTTTTTTAAATACAAAATACGCACACACTTCACGGTTTGCAGTTTACGTTTCGGGAATATAACCGCCTTTCTCTCATCGGCTCTCCCCGTATTCAGGACAAATAACCACATCCTCCTTAAAACACGGATTATAGGATTAGCAAATTAGCCGGTAGCCGCAGCCGTGGCCTTCCAGCGCGGGGTTGGAAATGAGCTCCCTGCAGGAGAAGGCGACATTCACTCAGTCATGGCAGCGCTGAAATGTCTGACATGTTTGCACTGAGCAGGGACCAGTGGTGGAAAAAGTACTACCAGTTTCCCTTTATTTTTTTTATTAACTTAAAGACTTTCCCAAGACTGTTCCCGAACTTTTTTAATGTCAAGGACCCCCAAATTGACACTCATTAGCCCCACGGACCCCCATATGAAAATATATGCCAGGGACCCCCATAAGAGAAGATCTTTACGGCTCTAGCAGTGATTCTCAACCAGTTTAATTTCAAGGACCTGTGAGATCCGGTGTCTATAGGTGACCTTTGACACGATCTAAATGTACCTGCCAAATGTGTCAATAGAAGAGCGGGCGGTGGTGGCTCAGGCCGGGCGGCGGTGGCTCAGGGGTAGAGTGCATGGCTGGATGGTAACCGCAAGGTTGCCAGTTCGAACCCGCGGGCTCCCCCAGAGTTAGTGTCGAAGTGTCCTTGAGCAAGACTCTGAACCCCTAATTGCTCCCGATGTGCAGGTTGGTGCCTTGCTTGGTTTCCGCCGCCATCGGTGTATCATGAATGTGTGTGTGTGTGTGTGAATGTAATACACAATCTATGTAAAGCGCTTTGGATAAAAATCTATAAATGCACCATTTACCATTTAGCCACCGCAATTGTGTACGTTTATAATTTCATTCATTAAAACAAATGTACATGGTGCTGCTTTAAGTAAAAGTAGCAATACCACAATGTAGAAAAGATCTACAAGCACACGTGTTGTGATCTTGCAGATCAGCTATTTTTAGATAGACAACGTATAATATGTAGCGCTTAAGTGTCTCCCCCCCCCCCTTTTTTTAAACTAATGCTGTCAAATAATTGTAGTGGATTAAAAAAAGTCCAATATTTCCCTCTGAGATAGCAGTATAAAGTAATGGAACAATGTAAACACTGTACTTACAGTACTTATGGTAAGTAAATTGTCTCTGTCGGGTGAAAACACACGTCACTTCGCACCACGCTTCGAGACGCGTTTTGAACTCGTGGATCTGCTTTCTGCCACTTTTGATGCTTTTGTGTGACGCTGTATATGTATACTATATGATCAAGTAAGGCATTCATTTAACAGCAAAAAATAGACGTTAGAAACGTTATAGAATATGGAGCTTTCTGCACGACAGGCAGCAATGAAATGTACTTTCCACCTCTGGGAGGGACCGACAGACAGGAGGAGGCCTACGACCAAACCATGCCTGGACTTGTGCTGCCAGCCAAGAAAAAGCCCCTCTACTCCGTAGCCCCCCATTTTTCCCCCAGCATGCCTCTTTCCTGAATCAACCGTGTTGCTTAACAACACTCTTACTTTGTCCGCAACAATAATAAAGACGTGAGTGAATATGGCTACTGTACCCTAAAGTGTATGGACACAGAAACCCGAACTGTTTGCTAATGGGTTTGTTTTGACATAAGGTTAATATCCTGGCAGCAGCGACTGGGTCCAAATAAAACGTCCCATTGTTTTTGCTAACTATATTCACAGTTGATATAACAAACAAGGAAGCACACTGATATGCATTGTGTCAATACCGGAGTAATGTAACTCTTAGAGTGTAATACTAATGCTCCCTTTTGGGTCTGTTTGGTTTGTACAACCACTTAAATGCTACCGGACCCTTTGCTAAAAATACTCCATGTTTTTACTGAATGTCCACCCTAGAACATAGGGTTCATGTGGTTCTATTAACAGTTACTTTAATAGTGTTACAAGCAGTGTGAACATGAGTGGCATATAGAAACTGTCTGTAAAACATGGTTTATATATATATATATATATATATATATATGCTACTGTATATACACTAGAGCAGGGTTTCTCAAAGTGGGTGCCTCAAAATACTTTGATAATATTTGGAATTTAGCAGATCTACAAGTGAGCTTGTAGGGTCGGCTCTTTTTGGTGAATGTTCCCCCCAGAATAGGAATGCTGTGTAGGGTCTGTCCTAATGGAAACAAATATTCTCTACAGTTTTCCTCGTGACATATTATGTATCTTTGGGGGAAAGATTTACATTCAGGTATTACGTACCGTTAATATGACAGGCGGTTATAACAGTCATGTTTGCACTACTAGAGCACTGGTTCTCAACGTGGGCTCCAGGGCCCACCAGGGGTCCAAATGGACACTTTTGGGTCTGTAACTCTGAGGCGTGAATTCCGTTTGTGTCCGAGCATAGGCATGGTAACGCCCCGCCTGCCTGTGATTGGTCTACTGACACTGCCCGTCTTGACTGTCCTCCGAGACGCGAGGTTACTCCGTGGTGAGATTGAGAAATAAATAATACAACAAGAGAATGCCAACTTGGCAGTTGGCACGTGCGACAAAATGCAGCCCTGTAACTAACTTGTACGTTTTATTTTTGTAGAAGAGGCAAACATATTGTTTATGCCGTTTGCTTTGATTGAATACGTATGTTGTACTATGATTTGATTTGGGTAAATAAAGTGTTACTAACACTTTACTAACACTAACACTGTGTTAGTGTTGATTATCGTATTAATCTATAGTAAACTAATACTATTACACTAAAAAGAAAATATACCTTTTTATAGTACATTAATGTTTCAACACAAACACTTTATTTTAGAACACACCAAATCATATTATGGCGTGCATGTTCAGTCAATTATTCCTTCAAAGCAAACGGCATAAACAATATTAGTTTGCCTCTTCTACAAAAATTTAACGTACAAGTTAGCGTTCTCTTTTATCATACCATACTACTTGTATTATTTCCCACCACGGAGTAACCTCACATCAGACTATCCAGGCATCCAGCATGTATCCACCTCGGGTGGTGGATTTCAAGACGGCCAATCACAGGCAGGCGGGGCGTTACCATGCCTATGCTCGGACACAAACAGAATTCACGCAACTCTGAGAGGGTACACTCTAAGACAGTGGCTTTAAACCCTTTTCACATCGAGGCCCATAAAAATAAATTGGCATTTGAGCCACACACCACCATTTGATGACATTTGGCCTCTCATACCCAAAACTATACGAATATTCTATTGTTGTTGGATAGGTTTTTATCCACAATTCCATGCTGTGTTGATGTGGTATCATTATAGGAGAGACAACAGGCTAATGTTGATCAAAATAACAATTCTTCTGCATTCTCTAGTTGTGTAGACTAGACTAAATTAAATGTAGTAATGCCAGATGTTTAACGAAAATGTACTCTCAAGAGTTAAAGATCTATAAGCAGGGTCCATTTGGTTACAAACTCTCCATCATTTAGCTGGGGACCACCTGGAACCCCCTCAAGGACCACTGGTTGAAAACCAGTGCTCTAAGAGTTAAGTTAACACTGAGGAGTTTACCGTGTAGATTGGGGTCATCCCAGAGATGAAATAAAGCGGTATAATTAAGATGGGGGATCTTGGCCTATATATACTGTATGTGAAAATCTAATTGGGAGTCCTTGAAATGATGAAGGTTGTGAGACTCACTGAGTCTGGAGAAGTGACAGGGAGAGGGTAAGTGAGCTTGGGCTAAACGGAGGGCAGACAGACGGTAACCTGCTGCACACACACAGCCAAATCCTAAACAAACACTTTGGATTTGACCGTGTGAACAGACAGAGGTTTGGGGTGTGCTCAGAACTCAGCCAGACAGTGCTATGGCGAACACGTCTAGCTAGAGCGGCCGCTTGGTAATAATCATGCAGAAGGATAGTGTCGAAGTCGAGCAATATACGTCACACCGAATCCCTACTGCTATACCTCAGGGGGCGCTGTTCAACAGTTGACCACTTGTAGTCGGCCAATGGAGGGTATGCGTGTCATCATCATCATCTCATACCCGCTATGTGGCACCGCCTAACGTTCTGGCCTTGACAGCCCACATACGGTTACATCCAAACAGAAATGTCCTGATTCCATTAAACAACGTTAAACTCATGTTGCCACTCGATTTGCCACTCACTTTATGCCATGCGCATAAAGTACCCAACAACTACGCCATGGGAGGAGTAATAGTAGTAGTAGTATACTATACTATGCTGCATTATATTATCTTCATATTATCATTGTTAGTATTGTTATTATTATTGTGTTGACGTTTTCTTCTCTCCCCCTCCCTTTTGCTCCCCAATTTAGTCATTATGACACTTAATTCCTGCACACACCCATTTCTGTGTGTTGTCACTGCTATTGTATCCTACTGACTGACCTGTCAGTGAGGAGCCCCCACCGAGAGGACATACTGTTGTATCCTACTGACTCACCTGTCAGTGAGGAGCCCCCACCGAGAGGACGTATACTGTTGTATCCTACTGACTCACCTGTCAGTGAGGAGCCCCCACCGAGAGGACGTACCGTTGTATCCTACTGACTCATCTGTCAGTGAGGAGCCCCCACCGAGAGGACGTACTGTTGTATCCTACTGACTCACCTGTCAGTGAGGAGCCCCCACCGAGAGGACGTACTGTTGTATCCTACTGACACACCTGTCAGTGAGGAGCCCCCACCGAGAGGACATACTGTTGTATCCTACTGACTCACCTGTCAGTGAGGAGCCTCCACCGAGAGGACATACTGTTGTATCCTACTGACTCACCTGTCAGTGAGGAGCCCCCACCGAGAGGACGTACTGTTGTATCCTACTGACTCACCTGTCAGTGAGGAGCCCCCACCGAGAGGACATACTGTTGTATCCTACTGACTCACCTGTCAGTGAGGAGCCCCCACCGAGAGGACATACCGTTGTATCCTACTGACTCACCTGTCAGTGAGGAGCCTCCACCGAGAGGACATACTGTTGTATCCTACTGACTCACCTGTCAGTGAGGAGCCCCCACCGAGAGGACATACTGTTGTATCCTACTGACTCACCTGTCAGTGAGGAGCCCCCACCGAGAGGACATACTGTTGTATCCTACTGACTCACCTGTCAGTGAGGAGCCCCCACCGAGAAGACGTACCGTTGTATCCTACTGACTCACCTGTCAGTGAGGAGCCCCCACCGGGAGGACATACTGTTGTATCCTACTGACACACCTGTCAGTGAGGAGCCCCCACCGAGAGGACATACCGTTGTATCCTACTGACTCACGTGCCAGTGAGGGCGTGCGTGAGTATGCGTGCGGTGTACTGTATATCACCCCCCCCCCCCCAGTGTGTCCCGACCGCGTAGCCGGTCTACAAGCTCACAGTGCATCACATCGCGACGCATTGTGAGCTCGTATTTTCAAATGGACGAAACGTATATGAAATGGTTAATATGTATGTTTTGTAGGCTAATATAATCAAAATCTGCAAAGTAGTCAAACTTTTGTAGAAGTAAAAGTATTGGAAATTGGAAAGTACAAATACTTCAACGTTGTACTTGAGTACAGGTCAAAAGTAAATGTACTTAGTTACATTCCATCACTGCCACTGTGTCACCCGAGTGCGTCGCAATCATTCATACTGTATGTCAAACTTTGTGTCATGATTTATTTTTAACGTGTTGTTCATTTATTTGCATCTCTCGTTGTACATTCTGTGCCACTGGGGAAGAAAGTGGAAATAACCCAAATCTTAATATACATATTGCCTTCATTATTAATATAAAATCTTCTTTATCCATATGGTCAAAAGCGTTCTCTATAAACACACTGCACTGCGTGTGACTCTCTCAAAAGCACTGAATTATTTTGTGATTTCCCAGGAGGCACATATACTGTATATATATATATATATATATATATATATATATATATATATGTTCCATATGTATTCCATTCAGCACCACTCAGTACAATATGCTGTGGTTGTTTGATTGCGCATTGAAGATGACAGCTCCGCTCATCTACATGTTGTGACAGTTTAGCAACATTTAGATTCCGCGTCGAGCTGTTATTATTAGTGGGACGGCATTCCACGGGGCATTGTCTGCCACGGCTCATTTTCATAGCTTATTATGAAAGGTATAGCAAAAAGAAACTCGGATGAATAGATTGTTTGACGGCAGTGCCAGGCGAGATAATATATGTCAGCTTAAATACATGACTCAATCCTCGATCTTTTAAAGATGCCTAGTGGAGCGCAGCACCGCTGAGACGCGAGGACTTTAGTTGGATCAACGTTTGGAAAACAGTGATTGCTAAATGCCACTGTTGATGTAATCACGGTGAAACCTGTTCTGCAGTAAAAGAGCTAATTACAGGTTTAATCAAAGGTTTCATTGAGCATATGAGAAAGTGGGGAGTGTTGTGAAAAGTCGAGGAGAGATTTACCTTCATTGCCTTTTCGGTATAATTGGAGTAGGTTCACACCCTCGGCTTAAATTTGCAAACGCGGAGGATAATTATTCTGCCATCACCCCGCTAACGCCACCCTTTCATTAGCCGATTAAAGACAGTCACCTCACAATGATCAATTAAGTGTAATTTCACGCCATTCACCTCATGTGTTAACTACCTATAGCTTCGTATCGGGGGGGACGGTTCAGTCGGTGGAAAAGCCTCAAGGCTCGGAAACCTCGACATGAACAATTTTAACAGCAAGTTGATAAATCAAAGCCTCTGGGGCTGATTCATAGGGCAATTATCTCAAAGGAGAGTGTTTTTTTTTTGTGTGTGCCGGATCCAAAGTGTCCCCATATGCTGCCTGGCTGCCACCGGCTGCTGCAATGCGTCCTCCAGAACCAGCTATAGTACGGCAGCCGGTCCCAACCTGTGGGCCGCGGCCCCGCTGGTGGCCCATGAGGACACTGCAAGTGGGCCTCCCATTAACCCATTCAGGCCTGACGTCGAAATTTAAAAAAATTAAAAAGTTTTCTAAATCATGACAATTTTCGTAAAAGATTTGATTTTAACGATTTAAAAAAAAATAGCAGACCTACAAGTTCATAGCGCACCACTCGGTGGCGCGCTATGAGCTTGCAGGTCTGCTATTTTTCAATAGCTAGATTATAACATAATGTTTGAAACACCAAAAGGGGTTTCCTGCCAAAAATGGGATAACTGGCAAAAAAAGGTGGACAACTCCGACATACACTTGTGCAAGTAAAGATATACTGTATATGTATCCGCTGGGGTCGTGGGTTCAAATCCACCGTGGCGCATTTAGGCTTTGTCGAGTGCCTATATATGAATTGCCCGTGTTCGGGGGAGGAGGGGGCGACACCTGTCAGCAGGGAGCGTCGGGCGGGTCTTCCCGGTGGAGGCTCCTCACTGGCAGGTGAGCCGGTACGATACAACAGCAGTGACAACGTACAGGAATAGAAATGTGTGCTGAGGAAGCAATAGGCATAACGATGAAATGGGGTGGAACAAAGGTAAAAAAGACATACAAAAATATAACCTTGAAAACCGATAAATATAGGAACATAAAGTATACTACGTTCGTTTCCATTATTGATGCAAGCCGTAACATAATCGAGAATGCCGGCGGCCTTCTTGAACCTTCTTCTGGAACCTTCTTCTGGAATGTCAAAAACTTTTCAGAATTCAAATTTAAAAGTATCAGATCTACAAGCTCAAAACGCGCTTCGAGCTTGCGATCTGGTACTTTTCATGTTTTCGAGTGACAGTAGTATGATCAAATAGGGCGTTAATTTACACCCAAAACACAAAAAGTTTAAATATGGAGATAAGATTATAGTTTTCTGCCCGACAGCAACGATATCATGGATATGATGGAGGTTCTCAGGCAGGGCCCGCGATCCACAACAGATTTGGGGAGCTGCTGATCTGCAGAGATGGAAGAAGAAGCCCTGTGTGCTCCAAGTGTTCTTCCTCCTCGCAGAGAGAGAGAGAGAAAGAGAGAGAGAGAGAGAGAGAGAGAGAGGGAAAGCGTCCCAGACATCCTGTTTGAGAAACAATTACGACATCAAATGGAGAGACGGAGCCACGCGTCCTCCCAGGCAGGATCACAGGCTCTGCTCTCTCCTTGGCAGCCGATGCAGGAAGACCGACCGCTATCCCAGAGTTCCCTTCACTCTGGAATGGCAAGGACTTCTTCTTCTATGACGTATAGCGCGCCCAAGGCTGCACACAGTAGAGGGTGTGTGTGTGTGTGTGTGCGTGCGTGCGTGTGTGTGTGCATACAGTTAGGTGCACGGAACAATAACGTGCACGGAGGCACGTGCGCAGCAGCACTCCGCAAACTTCCTGCATTCCTGTTCTTTCTCATTGTAATGAAGATGATTGTTGTAATGATAATTATGCGTGTTATTCCCTCTCCCCCGCTGTTCACAAATAAATTACATCTGCACTGTGCATTTTATTATCAGACATGTCAGATCAATGACATCAGTTCTCATAGCCACGTGAACCCTAGCGTCCCCGTTCTGAGCTACAAAGCCGGCCGCGGTGTGAGCTTGTAGATCGGCTGTTGAGAGACTTGGTGTGGAAGGAAAAAAAGGAGGGGGGGGGGGGGGTATTAACCCCTGGGGGGCTCCCGGTCAGTAGATATAAGGTTTAAGTGGTTAACGTACACTGTATGTTGCTTCTCTGCTGACGGCGGTGCGGTATTGTGTTATCGTGTAAATTTTTGTATATGCTATGAATTGGATACGTAGGACCACAATGGAAACAAGTCCGCGGCTACACCACCAACATACCCATGTACCTGTCTAAATACTTCCTTAATGTCAATGAAGTTCACACCCACAACACCATGAGGGAGTTCAACAAACCATGTGCAACCCAGATTCGGCACAAACAAGGGACTAAATAAATGTTGCTCCTATGCTACCAAAACGAGGAACGCCCTACCAACAGTCATTAAGACATGTAAATCCCTTGACTCCTTCAATACCACTCTCAAAGGGCACCTACCCGTATACTGCAATTCGAAACTGGCCCCCGTAAAATCTGATTCCGCCCTTACTATGTTTCTTTTCCCTTTTTACTTCCTTTCCTATTTTTTTTTATATAGAAGTGTATATTTGTACGTCTCTAAATGTTCTGATGAATTGAAAATGGTGGACCCAACTGTTGTAAACAAGTGTAATGCTTTATCAGTGTGTCGTCCACAGTAACAGTCTTTGTATTGAGTTGTGCTTTCATGTGAAATGTACCCATTCTGCAAACTGTTAATAAATACTTCAATCAATCAATCAGTCCCCAGGACTTTGTTGTGTTACTGTTATCCTATGCTTTAGCCTTAATGTCTTATTTTACCATGTGCTGTTTACATTTCTGACTGACATTATTCAATCAATCATTGATTGATTATTTGGGATAAAAAACTGTTACTGCACAACAATGTCCAGTAAAGGTCGACAATAATTAAGTCAATTAACGTATTAACAGAGTGCAGGGAATTGATCCAGGGCAGGAAGATATATGGACAATCACAAAAGCATATATTCACAATACTCTTTGACCAAATACGTATGGTATTATGATTTTATGAACAAATATTGTATTTTGATTACATTATTTATTTATTTGCAAAAAGATCTACAAGCTTCGTAAGTAATGTGTTGTGAGTTTGTAGATCGGCTGATTTCACCACTTACCACAATATCCAAAATCCATGACAATGTTACAATAACAGAGCGTAGATCGACTATTTTAGACATTACATGATATCCCAGGCGTTATCTCGTCTCATCGCAACATATTTTGTCCTGACACAAGGAAGGATTTGGGTTATATTCGGGTCCTCAAATAAACCATAATTTAACATCAATAAAATAGTCATCTGATGCATAGAGCGACGCATCATTTTCGCAGGGGGAATGTTTGGTGGGAGCCCCCCGCGCGCCAGAGATGGACGGATGCCAGACTCAAATAGACCAGTGGCGTCCCAGTGGAAAAGAGACAACCCCAGAGCAGACCTTCTATAGTCCATCTGTCCTTCAGACTGAAGCTACTGTTCAATAGGTCACAATTCACACTCTGGGTCATGACCAAAAGAATAAGGTCGCGGATACAAGCGGCCGAAATGAGTGTTCTCAGACAGGTGGCTGGCCTCTCCCTCAGGTGAGAAGTTCAGTGACGCGAGAGAGACTCGGAGGAGAGTCGCTGCTTCCTCGCTTGGAAAGGAGCCAGCTTAGGTGGTTCGTGCAACTAAGGATGCCTCCCGAGCGTCTCCCTGCATGGGGAGGCCCTCGATGAAAGGACAACCTGGGAAAACCAAGGATGAGTTGGAGGGTTTATATCTCCAGAGAGGGAAGTCTGGAGCTCTCTGGTGGAGTTGTTGCCTCCCGCGTCCCGACTACGGATAAGCGGTTGAAGATGGATGGATGGTTGGATGACCGTGTAGCTACTGTATACAGTACAGTATCCAGGAAGTGGTAGCTGTAGCAGAACTTTTGTGTGTGTTATCGTTGATGTCAGGGAGAAACCCTCTTATCTCCATATTTTAAACTTTTTGTGTTTTTTTTTGTAAATTAACACCCTACTTGATCATCATACTACAGCGTCACACACAATCATCAAAAGTAGCAGTAGGAGATCTGCTACTGTTGCTATGTGTTTTCTTTGATTTATTTTCATTTAAATCCTGGAAAGTAACAGTATTGGACATATAGATTTCCACCCGGCAGAGACGATAAGCATTTATTTATTCATAATAAAGTATCATGTACTGAGAACGACTTGTCAAATTGGCTCAAATAATGGGCAAATTATCAGATTATAATGAACAGCACAATGCATAGAAAACCATTTTAAATTGAACTATTATTGCATTAAGCTTGACTTCTTCCGCCAGTGGTTCACTGAGAGTCTGCAACCCTCTATCCTTCTCTGACTCTATTCGACAGTTCAGCTCAGGACTTCTGTCCCCAATAGCAGTGGTTTTAAACCCCTTTTGTATCAAGGCCCGTTATTTATTGGGCATTTGAGCCACAGACAAAACAACAAATATTTTGTTTGTAAGAGGTTGTGCACAATTCCATGCTGTATTGACGTGGTACCATAGGAGAGATAACAGGTAAGATAACAGATCAAAATAACAATTATTCTAATTACTCTAATTGTGTCTTGTAAATTAAGTAATGCAGATGTTTAACAATAATTTAACTCTTGAGTGCGTACCCTTGCGGGTCCATTTGGTTTCATTTTACACTCTCAAGAGAGGTCTACTTGGTTTCTAATTCTCCGCTGGTTGAAAACCACTGCCCTATAGGGTTATGCTACTAATCTCAGATGACTCTTTCCACTTTCTCTTTTGGTGAACTTGAGTCCAGACTCCAGAAGACAAGTGGGAGCAGGCCTTGGCCGGAGGACATATTGGATTGACTACTTGTAAATTGTCTTCTTTCCTCCGTTTACAAGTAAAGTCACTTTTCAAGGGTGTCTCGAGGCAAAATGGAATAAAATAAACTAAAGTACAACATGATATTATTACTCAAGCGAGGCACCTTGGAACCCGGTGGCTCTGTGGCTTTTACTGGTCCGTGCACTGTGAAGGCCTTTGAACTGTTTTCGTTATAGGCGGTGTAAGTGATATTTATTTGTTAAAATAAGCGTTAACCACATGAACCCCTACATCCTTATTATTCTGGGCATGTCATAACGGGCATAACATTCACACAGTGTGACATGATGTGAGCTTGTAGATCGCCTATTTTCGCCAAAGAGATATTGGTGTAAACTGGGGAAAAGGAGGAGACCAAGTATACACCGATCAACAAAGTAATAATATAAGATTTAAATGATTCAATATAGTTCTATACAATATATAGAAGTTCTAAACTATTATTGTACGCACGTGTACGCTCACAATACAATACAATAGTAATCGTGATAAATACCATCGAGACGATACAATGTCTCCACGATATGCAGTTTCAGAGATATCGAACATATCGCGATACAGGGAATGCTGATACAGGGAATGCTTTGATTTGCTTTTCTACACCTTAATTTATGCTTCTGTAGAATGATGGTTTCGTTCGCCAAAAATATGACGTGTTTTGGTCTACTCTAAATGGTCTGTTTTCTTTTCGTTTTTGTAACCTTGTAGGTGGTTGTACTTAGTAAGTAACTTGAAAAACCAACCATGAAAACCGCATGAAATATTGTGTATCGGGATACAGCTCGAAGAAATATCCTGATATTATATTTTTCCATATCGCCCCCCCCTAGATTCACGCTTCTGATTGGATAAAATGTACGTATATAGCCTACCAGCCTGAAAATGTATTTTCTGTGAAGTGCCTGAGACGGGAGAGACTCCATTTACTAAACAAACACTCAGAATTGCAGAATATAGCTTTCACCTTTTAACAAAACAAAACAAATGTTACTTACGTGACGTCATTCACCTTTTAGTCTCCGCACCTTGACAAACGTATGGAACACCTCCCACCCTCCTCCACCCGCACCCCCAGACGCCAGCCAGCCAGCCCTGGCTGCAGTTCATTGCACTCAGGGTCATATGTACTAGTTCTCAGCCATGAATGTAGATAGATAGCAGAGATGATGTGTGGATAAGATGGTGTAGTTCTCAGGCAGAGTGCAGATGGCAGAGATGATGTGTGGATAAGATGGTGAAGAGTGATGACACCATTGCACTCAGCCTGTCTAACGAGCCGTGGGCCGCAGGTGACTGAGAACACAGTCTGTAACCACGTACTGTACTGTACTGTACTGTACTGTACTGTACTGTACTGTACTGTACTGTACTGTACTGTACTGTACTGTACTGTACTGTACTGTACTGTACTGTACTGTACTGTACTGTACTGTTTAATTTTGAGGTGCTTTTACTTCATGTAGGTATTTCCATTTTTCAATACGTTGTACTTCTACTCAGGCTAATTCTCAGAGGCAAATATTGTGCTTTTTACACTGCAGATTTAGATTATTATAACCTGACACACATTACGCACTTAAGCCCTATTTTATACTTTCAAGCTCTTTGTTTTTTTTTACTTACTCAAGTAAACGTTTGAATGCTGGCCTTTTACTGTAGCAGTCAGAGTATTTCTATATTGTGGTATTGCTACTTTAAATTCTTCTGAGATTGAACTCAGAGGTCAGCAACGCATCGCCGGCTATCAGCTCAGACACAGTCCTGTATTCCATAAATGTCGACTCACAAATAGCTTTTGAATCTATTGAGTGAACAACTATCAAACCCTCAACCCCTCAATATGAAGTAGATCCAATATTAGTAGTTATAATTTCCAATTATAGTATAAACCGGGAATGTAGGTTCTTTATGAGAGTGTGCAATATTACAAAACCGTGTATATTATCACAGTATGAACTGCACAGTACACTGCACGTTTACTGTAGTGCCTGTTTGACGTGGTCTCACTGTAACAGTGGGACAGACGCTGAACAGTTTGTTTTCATTTCACGGAACATTCCTGCCTGAGCTATCGCTTCACACGCCACACACGTACAGATGCTGTCTGAGAGAGAGGGCGTGATAAAGAGATAGAGAGAGAGAGAGAGAGAGAGAGAGACAGAGATAGGTGGATGGGGGGTAAAGAGGTGGGAAAGAGAGCATGACCGAGCTCTCTTCCCAGATTGACAGACGTAGACCTCGGAGTGAACTGCCTCCCTCCTCTGGGCTATATAGTTGACATGTAAACACCCTGCACATGCAGGTGGAAACAAGGGCCACTAGAAGCAAATAAATAGAGTCCCGGGCCGGTACACAAACAGTGGAATCTTTTCAGGCGCACTTGGACATGAGAGCTGAAGTATGGACTCTGGTTTTGTGTTCAAACACGTATACCCTATAGGTCTGGTGTCTCTGTCATCCGCCATCGAACATAACAGATCTGCAAGCTTATATTATGTCGTGAGTCTCACGACGCAAAATGCTGTGAGCTTGTAGATTGGCTACTTTCGGCTCTTTGTAGTATTTATAAAGTATGGAGCTCAAGCTAAATTGTGCATTTAAATGGTAAATTGTGCATTTCTATAGTGCATTTTTATCCAACGTGCTTTAAATTGATTGTGCATAACATTCACCCATCGCTGACGGCGGAAACCATGCAAGGCACCAACCTGCACATCGGGAGCTTAGGGGTTCAAGAGTATTGCTCAAGGACACCTCGACACTAACTCTGCGGGAGTTAGGAATCGATCTGGGAACCTCCATCCGGCTGCTCCTCTACCAGCTACTCTACCCATGAGCCACTGCCAAGCTAAAGGTTAACCGTGACTTTGTCATCAAGTATATACTTACTTGGTAATTGGGAACCATTGTTTCCAAGCCATGTGGCGCATAGTTCAGAAGCACAACCAAAGGATCCTTTGCATATCTAGGGGCATATCCCAATGGGACAGCCTTGACATTAAGCTGATCCAAGCACTTTTAAAGGTATAGTTCAATCATGGCTACTTGAGACGGTAGCCGTGTGAATGAGCACACATTTGTTGGAGGCAGCTCATATTCTGTTTATTGTATGTGTATTGTTATGATGATGAATGTATTTTGTGTTGATGTGCACTCTGTGTTATTTATGTCAGTATGTGTGTAATGTGGACCACAGTGGAAATAAATCGCTGACTTGTCTGTGTTTTTGGTCCTCGATTGTATTTGTAACCTTCTGTTGTTGACTGTAAGCTATTCAATTAATTAAATCAAATCCTGGACATGAGGCTCGTGTCGCAATTAAATAATAATAAAATAATCTGTATTCCATTTATAATAAACTAAAGTACAAAAATATCAGAGAACATATACACATAGTTTTCGTAGTGACCATTTTGCCTTGTTTTCTGAAGCATATATCTTGTGCTGGGCGATGAGAAGCTGAACAGGCCTCAGGTTGTTACTCTTCTTTTTCTCTGCTTTTCATATTGTTGATGTTCAGTCTATAGTATAGTTCTTAGTTTGTACTCTATACCGTCCATATCCAGTGCCAAGCAGGATACAGGGTACCATTGTTATAGGATCAAACCCCTGCCCTCCCAGTTTCAGTAGGACACTATATCCACAAGGCCCACCGAGCTGGTTGTTTAGAATTATAGTCACAAATTGTCTACATTTGTAAAAAATAAAATAAAAAAGCAGATCTACAAGCTCACAATGTGTTGCGACATAATGCCTTGTGAGCTTATAGATGGGCTATCTTTGCTTTTTATAGTAGGCCTATAAGGAAGTATGGGGTTTAACTTTAACTTTATCAACAGGCAAATGTACACGGTATATGTAAAATCTGTATATTGTGACAAAATGCAAAAGCATTATACATTTGATCTCACATTGGGGAACACAGATTATCTCCCAAGCAGCGGGTCATACAGCAAGGAATAATACATTACAATTTGCAATTTTATCACTGGGTTGGAATTAAATCATAGAGTAATGTTGTCATCGTTACATATACTACTGCATGAATGTGTTCTATGATTTATCATCAACATGAGTAGACCATAAACCAGATTTAAATCAAGGATGAGATGCTGTCATTTCTGCGTTCTCCTCCCCCCCCCCCCCCCCCCCCCCCCCATTCATATTGTGGAAATAGTCTGATCTTGTGATCTGATGGCTGTCGAGAGAAAGCGATGTTTTGTTTATTTTGTAGAGGAGTTTATTACAAGCTGATCTTTGGATGTCTAACTTTGGACAAATGCACCACCGTCTGGTATGGAATGGAAGTTTCTCATCATGTAATTCAGTGACCTTTTCTATGATCAGGGCCCTGGCAGCCATGTTGAGTGGTCAGATGGGTCGTCTGTGTGTGCATTTTCAGCCTTATTTTGATGATCAATCTACCGGTTGTGTTCAGGCTTTGATCAACTAGAACTAATGTAGTATACTTTGACGTTTCCATTCATCGGTTATCACAATAACTCATTTTGTCAAGGTTTTAAATAAAAACATACCATGACATTTATTTTACACCATGTTTTAATCAATTCATATCATTGTTATATTATCAATACAATCGTAGGGTTTTGTCAAACATTTGGCGGCCCACATGCTATATCTTCATGGCCCACCAGTGGGCCCCGGACCACAGATTTGGAATCATTGATCAAATTAATTCTCATGATATTTTGAATACAAAAACGATTGATAATTATATATGGTCATATATCAGGCTTGGTAAAAGCTACCCTTATTTAGTTATACCATCAATCGCAGCGTGACAAACATTATAATTACGTATTTTAATCGTATTGAGAATACATTATATAAAACCTTTTTGTTAACATTAAACATTTGTTATTGCTGCGTTATAGTTTTTTTATTTGTATTTACAAATTACAAGCTCATTTTTCTGAACAACTTCACATTACAGCTCCATATAATCGTGACACATGCCCTGTTGTTTGGCTTTAGAGCCACTAGATGTCAGCACAGGCTCATAGAAAAGGAGATTGTTTTCCTGTGAAAGCAGGGGAACCAGTTTTTCCTCAATTCTGATATTTGTCACATTTCAACTTACATTTTCTAGGTATGTAGTATTTGTGTTTCATTCAAATTGTATCAATGAAGAGGATATAAAAATACAATACCAGATTTAGGATATTTGGAATCTGTCATACTAAAGTAGCAGATCTATTAGAACTATTTAATCAACTATACAAAAACAAATATAGCTTTAAAAGTCAAGAGGATGGCAGAGTTCACATCAACTATAAAAACAATACAATGGTGAATGATCTAGTTGTAGATATAATCTTTATAGTTTATATAGTGTTCAGTTTAAATCTTATTTGTATTATTGTTTTTATTTATTTATTTATATACATTGTGATCTCTCGTGGAACAGGTTACAGATTACTTGTAATGCTCTAGTTTACCAGAGGGTGGTGGCAGTCTTCAGCCATCACTGTAATGCTCTAGTTTACCAGAGGGTGGCAGTCTTCAGCCATCACTGTAATGCTCTGGCTGGGCTGACACAGTGTGGAACAGCTCCTCTTTTGTTTCAGCTCACAAACCTTTTCTCTCATGAGATGAGCCTGCAGGTTATATGAGGCAAAGTATAGCGGTGGTGCTGTACATTAAATGCGCTTGTAATTGTTCATTCGTACATGTCTCTATTTTATTTAGAGAAAAAGAGAAAAAGAGAATTAAGGATCCGGGCACACAAAGTAAAAAAAAATGAGGAACGCCTTTTATTCATTTAAAAAGGCTACTGCCGACATGTTTCGACCTAACAGGGCAAGAAAGAACTTTGTGTGCCCGGATCCTTCTCTTTTTATCTATGTCTTAATCCCGTTTTTGATCCGTGTGAGCACTTTTCTTTTTAATCATTATCTTGGCATTTAATCATTATTTTGTTTAGTTTCTTTCTTTCTTTTTTCTTTCTTTCTTTTTTCCCCCGGCACAATACTGACTTATACTGTTTTAATAAGTCTAGCTAAACATGAATGTATGTGGATTTTATACTGTTTCCACCTGCACAGAAATTCACCTTGTAACATGTTGTCATGCACCTTTATGTACAGTATACTGGACTTTGTATATTGAATGTGCCTTAACCCATTCTGACCTGAGATCAGATTCTAAAAATGTCTTCTTTTCTACATCCTGACAGTTTTCTGAAAAAGCTGTTTCTATGTCAGTCGTTCGATTTTTCAAAAATAGCAGACCTACAAGCTCTTAGCGCGCCACTCAATGGCGCGCTATGAGCTTGTAAATCTGCTATTTTTCAATAGCTAAAGCATAACATAATGCCAACACCAAAAGGGGTTCCCGCGCAAAATGGGTTAAATGGTTTGTGATGTGTGTTATGTTCCGTTCCTATAATCTCTCTTCCCCTACAACTCTTCCTGACTGTAACTGTAATGTTGACACCTTGCTCAAATAAAAAATAATATCACACACTCTTTTACGCCTGAAATCGTGTGATGAGACAACACATTCTGACAATTGATTCTGATTATGGTAAGTGACTTAAATGCAGCCGTATTTACTGGCATCCTGATTGTATAGGCTACACTAGGTATGCTGCTTAAAAAAAAGAACCATTCCGCTTTTAAATAATTATATTTGGGCTTGCATTTCCCTCAAATTCGTTCTCATGCTATCTCAGCAGAAAAGGGGGATTTAACAACAGGTTGGAATGTTTCATCTGAGTTCATCTCCGGTTTATACTAACTGATTAGAATTACAAATGCTGAAAGTATGCAAAAAAGAAAAGAAAGGAAGAAATAAAGCCTTGACCCTGGTGTCCTCCTGTCCATATTGCTTAACGGAGCACCTTTTGATTACAAGTCGAAGATATTTTCTGCTGGACGTCTTCTAAGCATGAGTTCATGGCGGAGTCATATCTATGTGATGAGTATCGGTGCTGCGCTATCATGGTGGGAGAGGTGAAAGGACGGCACAGATTGATGCGACGCCGCACAGGGAAAATATTGACAGTTAACCCGTTTAGATCCGAGACCAGATTCTACAATATGTCTCCTGACGGTTTCTGTGAAAAACCTGTTTCTATATCAATGGTTCTCAAATTATTTCACGTCAAGAACCCCCAGAATGATGTGTATTTGGCCGCAGACCCTCCATCTCAAAATGTCTAGTTCCCAGGTCCCCCCAGAAGCAAAGATTTGAGTTAAAAACATCTGCTGTGAAAGAATATATATATATTCAAAGATTTGCATACATTTACACGATTAAAAAAAAATAGCAGATCTGCAAACTCATAGCGTGGCACTCGGTGCCGTGCTATGAGTTGTAGCTCTGCTGTTTTTCAACAGATAAAGCTCTAAAATCAGTAGTTCCCAAACGATTTCATGCCAAGAACCCCCAAAATTATATGTATTTGTCCACAGGACCCTCAGAAGAGAAGATTTTGCGTTAAACAATTCAACACAAAAATGATCAAAAATAGCAGATGTGTGTGGGGGGGCGCCGATGGCCTAGCGGTTAAGGCACAGCCACTTATAGGCTCTATAAAGCAGCCTGACAGCGTGTCGCAGGTTCGATTCCCCGAGCCCGGCGACCCTTGCTGCGTGTCTCTCCCTGGCTATCTCTGCCTGTTTCCTGTCACTCTTCCACTACCATCCAAATGAAGGCAGAAAAGCCAGCCAAAAAACGAATCTTTAAAAATGGCAGGTGTGCCATGCTGTGACCCATTCATTGTTCAAGAGTTTTCCGACAAATGTATGTTGTTTCTATCATATCTAGGAAAAAAATCTAAAAATGTCACATATGCTTTCCCGGTACTAATGGCTTAAGCCCACATTCCTCATGGGGGTTCAGCGGTGTCACACTTTCTTTTCTGTCCATCCTTCATGCGCTGAACCGCCGTCCCCTCCGCCAACGAAAGTCGAACAAATGTGCTGACATTGATCCTTCCTCTTCCTCGGCCCGTCCTGGCTTCATCTCAGCCCGGCTGGGGGAGAGAGAGAGAGAGAGAGAGAGAGAGAGAGAGAGTCACACTATCTCAGAGGATCTTGACAGACAATTGTATTTACTATTTTCTTTTCACAAGCCAATAAAGAGGGAGCGGTTATTGCATCAGATTATATGAAAAACCATTTAATGATTCCAATTTATAACTCCTAGACTGAATAATGATACAGTTAACCCATTCTGACCGGGCACCCATTTTGGTGTCAGCATCATGTTATGCTTTAGCTATTTAAAAATAGCAGATCTACAAGCTCATATCGCGCCACCGAGTGGCGCGATACGAGCTTGTAGGTCTGCTATTTTTGAAAAATCGAAGAGCGACTGACATTTTTAGAATCTGATCTCAGGTCAGAATGGGTTCATCAGACCAGTGTGTCCCCGGCGGAAACCTCGTATGAATCTGATCTCAGGTCAGAATGGGTTAAGGGCTGACAGGCCGTGATAAATGGCTCCTCATATAAAACATATTCAGCGTGAAGAATGGCTGGAGATGAATTGCAACGCCGATACAAACTCACGATAAGGAACACTAAGAGCCCACTAGAGGACTTAATAATGTGCTATTCATTTTGAAGTGATTTTGCTGGTTAATAAAAGAGCACAAATTAAAAATATATTTATTGTGGAAAGACGTCTGGGGGGATATTACCCCCCCCCCACCCTATATCCCTGCACCCCACATCCTCGCCCGATCTAATCTCTCCTCATCTCTTTGGTTTGAAGCCTGAACCCGTCAAGCTCTCTCTCTCTCTCTCTCTCTCTCTCTCTCTCTCAGCCTCCTTCTCTCTCCATCTCGGTATACGAGCCGGTTGTTTGTAGTCGGGGTTCATTTAAGTTATTTGTGATTTTCCGACACAACATCCATTAGCGCTGGCGGTGCGTGATGTGCTCTCAGAGGGAATTCCAGAGCATCAGCGTTTATGATGATGTCGCTGCGCTCACACCTCACCGCTATAGCTGTAGATTTGGATTCCAGTCAGTTGGGTGGAGGCAAAGACACACTTCCAGCTGTGCAAAGCCCCATGAGCAGTGTACACAATGCCAGACAAAGGAAATATATATATACGGTATATTATGGTCTCTGTCATGCGCAAACCTCATATGTCCAAAGCTGTTACTTTTCAGGATTCAAATAAAAAAAATAGCAAAAGTAGCAGGTCCAACAAGCTCGAAACGCGCCACGCTTGGAGCTTGTTGATCTGTAACAAATAAAGTGACGAATAAAGGCCTATATTCATATACTCCAGTTTTATAGGTGATAAGGTGACCACCGGAAACTACAACATGATGTCACACCGCGGTGGTAAGCGACTCACCGCTCACCCCTAACACATCTCTCTGTTTTTACTAACAACCTCACAACCCTATACCGTGGATACGAAATGTTGCACGCTATGCTATTCTTCTTTGTGCACAACAACACCGTCCCACTATGGCGCATGAAAGGCATAATGTTCACAATTTCACATCTTACTCTATGTGCCAGTGATGTGGTAAATAGAGTACCTGCAATGCAGACAGTTTTCATCTTTGTGCGTTGCTTTTTTAATGTTGTGGTGTCCTTGACGATTATATATCAAAGCCACAGAGGGAGAATACTCCGATTCAAGGACCGAAACGTGTCACATTTGAGTCTTGTGTCGTCGCTGACTGTGTGGAAGGAACCAGGGTCAAGTGCCAGGCCATTTAAAACTGCATGGCCAAGGCCTCGTGGACACTGTGAGGAAAGAAAATGTCAGTCCCTATAGGTTGAAAGTAAACGTTTCATTTCAAGAATGTGAGGCCCGGCTTGATCAATACACATTTCTAACTAGTTTTTTCTTCTTTCTTTTCTTTAAAGAACTATATTATTTTATTTTACTTGCCATCTATTATAAACCGACGCGCTTCACTGCATGCCTGCCTGTGTTGTTTGTATGTGTTGTGTGGGGACTACGGATTAAATTTAGCATCTTTGCTAATTCCGGTGTTGTATTTACATTGCATTTTTTTGTAATGTTCATGAATATGCTCGTCCCGTCAAAATATACAAATAAAGTGAAGTAAGTAAAAAGCTTGAGTTGACGTGAATGTGTCCTCAGCCCCACATTTAAGGTATAACACATATGAGTACACAAATTAAATGTAGATTTCTTCTTTAATTCTATTTATTTTTTGCTGGTGAAAACCGATTAAATAATGATTCCGATACCGATATGGCCAATTCCCATTATGCTACCCATTAAGTAGTTCTCCGCCACCTGCAGGCTGAACTCCTAACACGGTGGTTCTGCAACCTTTTCCGGTCGTGACCTCCCAAAATAATCACATTCACACACACACACACACACACCCTCACACACACACACACACACACACACACACACACACACACACACACACACACAATTAAATTCAAAGGGCTTTATTGGCGCATTAGAAAACATATGTTTACATTGCCATAGCAGAAAGAACAATACAACAAGGCAGTGGTGACCGAACGGTTTGCAGAGCGGTCTTGATATCGGAAGGTCGCTAGTTCGTATCCCCGGACCGGCACGTTAAAATTACCACCGCTGAAGTGCCCTTGGACAAGGCATTGAACCTCTACCATGAAATGTTCTATGAGCAGGGCCTGGCTGTAAACAAGTTATTTAGATTAGTCCAGTTACCCTGGGTAAACATAGTACCTTTCCTTTCCTTTCTTTCAATACAGCAATACAATCAAAACAAAAATGATGTACATTTGAAGGTCAGAATCTACAATAGATCAAATTCTATGTACCAAGATCACTCAATGCAGGTATAGTGCAGGAATATACACAATGATTAGTCTTTAGGGTGGTTGTGTTCCATTTGATATCCTTCTCCTATCACAGCAACTCGCAAATCTTGCTGCTGTGTTTGCACATTGTTGTACTTCGCCCAGCAGATATGGGAGTTTTTTGTCATTGCTCATGTTTTCAAAACCTCCGTGTGTGGTTGTAATCTGTGGGAAGTATGTGTCTCTGATGTCTTGGTACAATGGGCAGATGGTTAGGAAGTGTAGCTCGGTTTCCACTTCATTCTGTGCGCAGTGGGTGCATAGTCTGTCTTCCCTCGGGATACAGGTCTGCCTATGACGGCCTTTCTCGATCGCGAGACTGTGCTCACACTGAGTCTGTACCTATAGTTAAGATTAAGGCACGAGACACACATGCCTTTGTCTCGTGCCTTTGTTGTCCGGGGGGGGGGGGGGGGGATACACGTGGTGGAGGGCATGCAGGAGCGCCGTCGTTGAAATTTGAATGATAAAAGTGTACGGCTAATGAGAAAATGTAAATGAGGGATGAGCACGGGACATTATTTGATGCAGAAGAAACGAGGAGGGGAAACGATCACGTTGACACCTGAGAGACGGATAGGGGGGTGGGGGGGGGGACCCCACCTGGAGTGTGTGTGTGTGTGTGTGTGTGTGTGTGTGTGTGTGTGTGTGTGTGTGTGTGTGTGTGTGTGTGTGTGTGTGTGTGTGTGTGTGTTCAAGGGGGGAGGAGGTCTGTTTGTAAAGCCAGGAGAAGAGCTGGATCAAACACAGAGGGGTCAGGAGTTTGAACTGTCCCACTGTCTGTGTGAGTGCTCCCCTTAACACTGTGACACATGCAGACCCCTGGTACTATTCTAGACCCCTTAACACTGTGACACATGTAGACCCCTGGTACTATTCTAGACCCCTTAACACTGTGACACATGTAGACCCCTGGTACTGTTCTAGACCCCTTAACACTGTGACACATGCAGACCCCTGGTACTATTCTAGACCCCTTAACACTGTGACACATGCAGACCCCTGGTACTATTCTAGACCCCTTAACACTGTGACACATGTAGACCCCTGGTACTATTCTAGACCCCTTAACACTGTGACACATGCAGACCCCTGGTACTATTCTAGACCCCTTAACACTGTGACACATGCAGACCCCTGGTACTATTCTAGACCCCTTAACACTGTGACACATGTAGACCCCTGGTACTATTCTAGACCCCTTAACACTGTGACACATGTAGACCCCTGGTACTATTCTAGACCCCTTAACACTGTGACACATGTAGACCCCTGGTACTATTCTAGACCCCTTAACACTGTGACACATGTAGACCCCTGGTACTATTCTAGACCCCTTAACACTGTGACACATGCAGACCCCTGGTACTATTCTAGACCCCTTAACACTGTGACACATGCAGACCCCTGGTACTATTCTAGACCCCTTAACACTGTGACACATGTAGACCCCTGGTACTATTCTAGACCCCTTAACACTGTGACACATGTAGACCCCTGGTACTATTCTAGACCCCTTAACACTGTGACACATGCAGACCCCTGGTACTATTCTAGACCCCTTAACACTGTGACACATGTAGACCCCTGGTACTATTCTAGACCCCTTAACACTGTGACACATGCAGACCCCTGGTACTATTCTAGACCCCTTAACACTGTGACACATGTAGACCCCTGGTACTATTCTAGACCCCTTAACACTGTGACACATGCAGACCCCTGGTACTATTCTAGACCCCTTAACACTGTGACACATGCAGACCCCTGGTACTATTCTAGACCCCTTAACACTGTGACACATGTAGACCCCTGGTACTATTCTAGACCCCTTAACACTGTGACACATGTAGACCCCTGGTACTATTCTAGACCCCTTAACACTGTGACACATGTAGACCCCTGGTACTATTCTAGACCCCTTAACACTGTGACACATGCAGACCCCTGGTACTATTCTAGACCCCTTAACACTGTGACACATGCAGACCCCTGGTACTATTCTAGACCCCTTAACACTGTGACACATGTAGACCCCTGGTACTATTCTAGACCCCTTAACACTGTGACACATGTAGACCCCTGGTACTATTCTAGACCCCTTAACACTGTGACACATGCAGACCCCTGGTACTATTCTAGACCCCTTAACACTGTGACACATGTAGACCCCTGGTACTATTCTAGACCCCTTAACACTGTGACACATGCAGACCCCTGGTACTATTCTAGACCCCTTAACACTGTGACACATGTAGACCCCTGGTACTATTCTAGACCCCTTAACACTGTGACACATGCAGACCCCTGGTACTATTCTAGACCCCTTAACACTGTGACACATGCAGACCCCTGGTACTATTCTAGACCCCTTAACACTGTGACACATGTAGACCCCTGGTACTATTCTAGACCCCTTAACACTGTGACACATGCAGACCCCTGGTACTATTCTAGACCCCTTAACACTGTGACACATGCAGACCCCTGGTACTATTCTAGACCCCTTAACACTGTGACACATGCAGACCCCTGGTACTATTCTAGACCCCTTAACACTGTGACACATGCAGACCCCTGGTACTATTCTAGACCCCTTAACACTGTGACACATGCAGACCCCTGGTACTATTCTAGACCCCTTAACACTGTGACACATGTAGACCCCTGGTACTATTCTAGACCCCTTAACACTGTGACACATGTAGACCCCTGGTACTATTCTAGACCCCTTAACCCTTTTACTGCTGCCATTTATTGAGAAATTAGGACCTAATTCATGCCAGCATTTTTTTAATTTGAGCTCTTATTTTGAAAAGCCACATTTTGCCTCAACCGGAAGTGAGCTTATCCCTGCCAGCTTTACGTTGCCAAGACAACCTTTGTTTACATGATCGAATCATGCCGGTACATTTTAGCACTCCACAACGTCGGCTCGTGCCGTCAAAGAAACGCTGTTTTGACCAAAAATGCCATCTGGGACAAGGAATAGGAGATACAGGCGATTGAAAGAAACGGATAGAATGGATTCTTATGGCGACGGTGAATTAATATGAACGATCCACTGCAGTGCTAACAACACTGCTAGCTAACCGGCTAACGTGAGTAGCATTATGGCTTGATCAATCATAAGCACTATAAAAGAGCAATTGCCGAAGGGCTTCGGCAATGGCAGCAAGCGTTAATATCAAATTAATGCTTCAATTGCCGAAGGGCTTCGGCAATGGCAGGAAGACGGTTAACACTGTGACACATGTAGACCCCTGGTACTATTCTAGACCCCTTAACACTGTGACACATGCAGACCCCTGGTACTATTCTAGACCCCTTAACACTGTGACACATGTAGACCCCTGGTACTGTTCTAGACCCCTTAACACTGTGACACATGTAGACCCCTGGTACTATTCTAGACCCCTTAACACTGTGACACATGTAGACCCCTGGTACTATTCTAGACCCCTTAACACTGTGACACATGCAGACCCCTGGTACTATTCTAGACCCCTTAACACTGTGACACATGCAGACCCCTGGTACTATTCTAGACCCCTTAACACTGTGACACATGTAGACCCCTGGTACTATTCTAGACCCCTTAACACTGTGACACATGTAGACCCCTGGTACTATTCTAGACCCCTTAACACTGTGACACATGTAGACCCCTGGTACTATTCTAGACCCCTTAACACTGTGACACATGTAGACCCCTGGCCAAAATATATAGGGCTGAAGTGGATAATGTATGTTTTGTAATAATAATCCAAGTCTACAAAGTAACTAGTAACAAAAGTCTTCAAATAATTGTATTGGAGTAAAAGTACAATATTTGCCTCTGAGATGTAGTGGAGCAGAAGTGGAGCACTGTGCCCTAGTAATATAAATGCACCATGCACGTCTGTGTGAACATGAGTGCGTGATTGGATGAAGTGAATCATGTGATGAATGTGATGCTGAGTTTCCTGACTGAACTTGCTTTGCATCTGTGACATGGTCCAGCAAAATGACTCCGCTCTGTCAGAGTTAGCATCACAAACTAGCAGTGGTGCAAATATAACTACTGTAAGTACATTTACTTAAGTACTGTGTTCAGGTATTTGTACTTTACTTGAGTATTACTAGTATATACCTGTTCTGTGGTGGGGTGGAACGCGGGTAACAAGAAGACTCGCCCCGTTTCTGTTTTCCTCCCAGAATTTTCCCCAATGTGAGGGGTGGGAGAGGCTGGACAGCAGACGGCTGGACTTTGAATTTCTCTAACTATAAACTTTCATGACAGCAGAACAGCCTAAGTACAAATATAATTTATGAAAATCTACTACATTGAAGTCTGTTCACAGAAGTTGTTGTAGGATATGTGGGGATTATCTGACAAGGTACCATTTGAGTGTGCAAAACCTTACATATACTAAATAATACTAAATTGTTTATAGGGTCAATATAAGTAAAATAATATAGCCTTTCTACAGGAGTATCTTTTTATATTTTTCCAAAAAGAATACAAACAGCCAATAGCATATTACAAAGTTATCCCCCTCACTGGTGACAATTCCGGGAGGAAAAAAGGGCAAGCACCGGGTCGAGTCTTCCGGTATTCGGAACGCGTGTGTCGAATTTGAAGTTGGTGGGGCGAATGCATGGCTCTCCAGTTACGTGGTTTACAGATGTACACACAGAGACTTGGTGCCTTTTCTAGTTAGATTAGGATGCCATATTGTCAGAGTGTTGACATGGTTAAAAGTACTGGGTTTCACTTAGCTCTGTTCCATCGGTACTGCATGGAAAAAATCTTGTCTTGTCTTGTTTTCTCTCGGCAATATCGGTAGAGGGTGCAGTGGAGTAAAAGCTTTACTTATTTTTGAGGGGCGCTAGCCCGTCCTATATACAGGTTTAATGTTTGTCTTTCAACGATGCTTGTTTAACCCATTCTGAACGGGCACCCATTTTGGTGTTAGCATCATGTTATGCTTTAGCTATTTAAAAATAGCAGATCTACAAGCTCATACACGCGCCACCGAGTGGCGCGATACGAGCTTGTAGGTCTGCTATTTTTTGAAAAATCGAAGAACGACTGACATTTTTTAGAATCTGATCTCAGGTCAGAATGGGTTAATCAGACCAGTGTGTGTCCAGTGGAAACCTCGTATGAATCTGATCTCAGGTCAGAATGGGAGAAAACGCCATAGACAATAAAGAGTCACAGACCTGGTGAGAGCAGGAGTGGACCTGGTGAGACGTAGGAGGGGCGCGGACAGGAGTCAACCCACAGAGCCTATATAGTCCTTCCACGAGCCAGATCGGTCTACCTCCCAGTCCCGGCAGGGTAGTTCCGGAGCAACGGATTGTGATGGGGCCGGCCTGGTCTTTCCCTATAATGGGACTGATCGAGGGTATAGCTACTGGGACGTAAGTCCGGACTTGATCACCCCGGCTGGGTCACCTGAGTGAGGGGGTATATGATGCTGTGAGACCCGAAAACCCTGATGACCTTGGGAAGTTATACATCACTAAGGGATACGTCCTAGGTGCATCCATGCGGTGTTTTTCGAGTATTGCTACTTTTACTTAAGTAAAAAAGCGGAGTACTTTTCCCACCGCTGTTTATTAGAATAGTTCTTTTTTGGCAATTAATATTTGTAGCCAAGAGGGTTTTTAAGCTCAGTCATATGGTTCACTGCGCAGACATAAGAACTGACGAGGCCAGCTGGCTGTGCAAGGTTGGTTTAACCCATTCTGACCGGGCACCCATTTTGGTGTCGGCATCATGTTATGCTTTAGCTATTGAAAAATAGCAGATCTACAAGCTCATATCGCGCCACCGAGTGGCGCGATACGAGCTTGTAGGTCTGCTATTTTTGAAAAATCTAAGAGCGACTGACATTTCTAGAATCTGAGTCAGAATGGGTTCATCAGACCAGTGTGTGTCCAGTGGAAAACCTCGTATGAATCTGATCTCAGGTCAGAATTGGTTAAAGGGTTTTACTCTTTTAGCTGAAGCGCTAATAATGGGAAAGAGGTATCCACATTCAAACCACTCACACCGTGGACGAGCGGCGGTGGATTCCATCCAATTCTGAAGTGTTCATTGTGCCGCCGCAGAAATTCACTTACACTCTCTCTCTCTCTCTCTTTCTAAAAGAAAGGGGAGAAAAAGTGGATAACGAGCGGAAAAGACGAATAAGGTATAGAGATCAGTGTGTCCGAGATGGATCCTCCTTCAGCTATATAGGCACAGCAAATCCTCACACGGCCGTTTTTGAGTAATGCTGCTATAGCCACTCCTATGCTGCAGAGCTATGTGTGTATGTATGTGTACATACGTACGTATGTGTATGTGTACGTAGCTGCAACACCTAAAGTGTCCAGTAGAGCGCACGCACGCATGCGCGCTCACACACACACACACACACACGTCACACACACACACACACACACACACAGGCCAGGGAGGAGTACAGTACAGTACAGTACAGTACAGTACAGTACAGCACAGCACAGCACAGCACAGTACAGTACAGTACAGCACAGTACAGTACAGCACAGCACAGCACAGCACAGCACAGCACAGTACAGTACAGTACAGTACAGTACAGTACACCACTCACTTTAGACAGGTCTGATTTTACACCCTCTCTGAGTTAAGTGAACGAACACTCGCATTTGTACTTTGTTGGGAGGAGGCAGCACTCTTCAATATCTCAGAGACGACATTCAGGCGGTGGCCTGTTTTCTCCGGACAATCTCCCACCCACGCTCCCCGCACGCACGCACGCACGCACGCACGCACGCACGCACGCAGGCACACTCTTTTTTTTCCCACTCCCACCCCCCCAAGCTTCCCACCCTGACCCTCAGAGGCTGTAGAAGACCCCAGGGCCAACGGTGGGAAAAAAAAGGAGTCTCCTGAATGGATGCGAGCCCTTTGTCTGCCCCCCCCCCCCCCCCCCCCCCCGCACCGGCGCAGAGTCCCTTTATTTACACAGTCTTTAAACGCTGCGTGTTTTCTTGTCCCTTAATTGCATTGGCCTTTGCTCCCCCCTGGCCCCGGTCAATCAATACCACCTCGCCGATGACATCAGCACCTCCATTCACCAGGTGATGTGTGTCTCCTGCAGGGAGAGTTGTGGGAAAAGGGCCTCGCCGTTGCCCTGACTCCTGAACCCAGAGTGGACATTGTTACGAGGAAATCATACCACCACCACCGCAGCTGTCCTCTGCTGATGATGACCACCAACACCCTGTCTGTCTGTCTGTCTGTCTGTCTGTCTGTCTGTCTGTCTGTCTGTCTGTACATTCCGTTTTCTTTCTTTCATTAATATATATATATTTCTTTTGCTGTTTGTATAGACTACATATTCTGTTTGCTGCCAGTGAAAGCCAATATCCTGCACAATGTACACAGACCAGAGACAGCCAATGGGTGGGGCAGTCAAGTGTGTTGAGGTTGAAGTGGTGTTTACTGTTTACACCTGGTTTGTCTGTCTCTACTTTTAACCACAGGTATAAAACCTATGCGTCTGGGGGCGAACATCCTGCCAAAACAGCCAATCTACACGCTCACAGTGTGAACTTTTGGTGAAGAGATTCAGTGTTGAGGGAAAATAGGAGGGGTTCTTGTATATAGAGCCCTGGGGGACCCCGGTCAACTTTAAAGCAGCACTATATAACTACTTTTTTATGAATACATTTAGATTTTGTCCAGTCTGTATATGGTAGAGTATGTTAAGCAAGGGATAATGCGGTGGCACAGTCGTTAGTGCTGTCGCCTCGCAGCGAGAAGGTCCTGGGTTCTATTCCCGGTGGGGACGCTGTGGACGCTTGGGGTGTGTCCTCTCCTCTGCGTCATCAGTGTCCATACCCGAGGCGGGGTTGGCGAAAGGGCCCTTCTGTATGGAGTAGGTACCCTCACAAAAACCCTCACAAAAAACATGCATCCATCAGGTGCCCCTGGCCAGCCCGGGGGGGGCGCCTGATGGAGGTGAAAGGAACTAACGTCGGAATAGCGTGTTTCTTTCACACGCTACGTCCGGCCGGGGAAACTCCCCCCTGTCCTTGGACTCCTCATCCATATAAGGAAGCATGAGGTCAGTCCGTTGCTCTCCCCAGGTTGGCAGAGGAAGTGTAGCGCCCAGGATTACATTAGATAATTGACACTGTGTGCAAAAATGGGTTGCAAAACTAATTAACTCTCTCTCTCTCTCTCTCTCTCTCATTAGTAGGCAACATTGCAGCACTATCTCTCTCTGTTTCTGGCGCCCCCTACTGGTACCCTATAGTCATATACTCGTGCTCATGGCCACATGGCCACATAGGCGCATAGGTCACGCATAGGTCGGACATTGCTGGTTGTAGGAGTGGTTGCACCACCCTTACCACAAAAAGTAAGGGATAATATGACGTGGCGGTAGAGTTGTTGAGAAATAATGACCGAACAGGATGATTAAACACCTTCGTCAAGGTGTTAAATCATCCTGAAGGGCATTATTTCTAAACAACTACCGTTGTGTCGTACATTATTCCGCTTATTACACGGTTTACTTTATAAACAGATTAATAAATGGACCCAAAAGTAACACATAAATGGACCCAAAAGTAACAACAAAACGAGGTATTTCCTTGCTTACGGTAATGAAAGTGTCGCGCTGGCCGTCTGCCCAACTATAGCACAGTCGCCTCGGAAAACAAGGAAGTGAGTGTTGGTCAAATGGAATCAAGGTTCGGTTACGCCCGGCATCGTCTATTTCTCATCTCAAATGTTTTCAAAAACATTTTTGAGAGCAGTGTTTAGCTGTAAATGACATTGTGTGTTTGCTTTTTACATGGCTGTCACGTTGGATAGCATCAAATCTAAGCAACGCAGCCAGGTGCTCTATCAAGAAATAACATCAAGCATTCAGGCCTGGGCCGTGGCTCAGCGGTCCAGGCACCTTGGCCCGTAGCCCGAGCCTGGCAGTGTGCCGCGGGTTCGACTCCCGATCCCGACGGCCTTTACTGCATGTCATCTCTCTCCCCCATTTCCTGTCAGCCTACTGTCTGTCCCTCTATAAAAAATGGGGGAAAAAAGCATTCAACCAAGCTGTGTAAAAATACAATATAACTTACACCAGTTGTTCTCAACCAGTGGTCCTTGAGGGGGTTCCAAACTGGTCCCCAGTTAAACTGAAATGATGGAGAGTTGGTAACCAAATGGACCCTTATATAGATCTTTAACTCTTCAGAGTGTAACTTGAAACCCTTACAGGTCCATTTGTCTCTAATTCACAAGAAGTCTACACAATTAGAGAATGTACAAGAATTGTATTTTGATCAATGTTTGCCTGTTATCTCTCTCCACATCAATACAGCATGGAATATAATGAATAATAGTGAACAACTTCTTATTCAACGACAACGAAATATTTTGTCTGAGAGTTTTGGGTCTAATATAAAGAAATGTGTTTTGCAAAAATCGGCTTCATGGTGGCGCTATAACAGGCGGACGTAAACACACAAAGACGGCGTGCAAAACATAATCTCCACATGCCTTCGGCTTGTGGAGACAATAATGGACCTGAAAACCACTGCCCTCCAAAGTAGGTACACTCCAGTGAATTGGTAGACACTCTGGTAGCCACGCCCCCTCCCCCCTCCACACACACCTGCTGCATAACAAACAAACAGACAGACACAAGCTCCTATATGTTTGGTAGTAAAAAGGGTGAAATAAACAACTTATATATTATATAATGTAACTTTAAGTTACTTTAAGTTATAGGAAGTTGAGTGGAATAGTCTGGTTCTTATAGGAAGTGAAAACTGCTGAGTCACAAGTGTGTGACAGTTTGAAAGAGAAGTTAATCTCCATAACAAACTGCTTGGTCGATTAGTTTTTATTCTGCAGGTGAGTTAACTACGTATGCTAAGCTTGTGCGCGCGCGTGTGTGTGTGTGTGTGTGTGTGTGGGGGGGGGGGGGGGGTGCGCGCGTGTGTGTGTGTGTGTTTGAGTTTGAAGTGCTGTGTACATGGGTCCTATTAGCCGCATTTTGCAACACTAGCTTTTTTGAAAATGGGATGAATCTAGAGTTGCATTGTTGCAATACCCTCCATTGACAGGCTGACAGCCCATTGATTCAAATCGAATTTCCGATCAGCTTGTATTTTT
Organism: Protomyctophum parallelum; assembly: GCF_964188405.1. Taxonomy (NCBI): domain Eukaryota; kingdom Metazoa; phylum Chordata; class Actinopteri; order Myctophiformes; family Myctophidae; genus Protomyctophum; species Protomyctophum parallelum. The sequence goes on along the minus strand of NC_139718.1, from coordinate 37,805,373 downwards.
TATTTTATTTTTTTTACCCATTTTTCACCCCTGTGTCAATTATCTAATGTGATCCTGGGCTCTACACACCCTCCGCCAACCTAGTCCCCATATATGGGGGACATGGGGAGTGCAACGGACTTGAACTCATGCTTCCTTCTAGCCCTCCAAGCAGAACCCAATGCTACTGAAGTTTCTGACATTTGTTCGACCCAGTGCATTGGGTTCTGTTGCATCACTACCATGCCACCTGGTACGCGCCATTCATAAAACATAAACAACATTTTTAGCGCCTGTCTGCGCTCTTTGACGACATTTTTTCGTGTGAGCGTTTCTGAATATGTGAAGTATAAGTACCCATACATGCCGCTGCGAATATCTCCTGTGGCGCGGAAGCCGTTAAGTATTTTTAATCTTTGTTTGACCGATTTGGTCGCTTTGATTCTTCTCTTCCTTCCTTGTTTATTGACACCTCATTGTACCGCCTATCTGGCTAGCTAGTGGCGCTATAGCTATGACAGAGCAGATCAGAGGCAGGGACGTAGCCGCACAAGCCAACCGCACACTGGGAGGCGGTACAATAAACGGTAAACAAACAAGAAGAAATAAAGCGACCAAATCGGTCAAACAAAGATTAAAAATACTTAACGGCTTCCGCGCCACAGGAGATATTCGCAACGGGATGTATAGGTACTTAAAGTTCCCGAATTCAGAATAACTCAAGCAAAAAAAGCCTGTCACACGCCGCAGATAGGATCTTAGAGAGCATGTTTACTTCCGCGTTCCGGAATTCCCATACGAAAATATAGTCATGATCAGGGACCCAACATAAAACTCATCAAAATTTCAGAAAAGCTTTATGTAGGGTCCCGAAAGGGGCTAGCTTCCTTCATGCCTGAGTGTCCAAGTTGCTCCTTTTCACCTGACAGGGGGGAGTTTCCCTGGTTGGACATATAGCGAGTGGAAGGAACACGTTATTCCAACCAGTTCCTTTCCCCTCCATCAGGCGCCCCGGCTGGCCAGGGGGAGGCAGTTTGTATTAAACAACGTTAAACTCACCAACATTGCAGCTGTAGGGCAAGCTTGAATTATCCTATTTCAATCTGCAAAGCGTTTGTTTCCTAAAAATCCACCATAGACATGTTATGAGCTACTTTCTGTCAAGAAATTCTAAGTGTTGGAGTTTGGGAGCACTCATCGTAGTCACTGAACGGCCCTGCGTACCATCTGTTCCGAAGCAGCAGCACGAAAAAATGAACTCCAACACTTAGAAAAGAATATCACGGCACGGGATTTCTTAGCAGAAAGTATCTCATAACATGTCTACGGTGGATTGTTATGAAACAAATGCTTTGCAGATTGAAAGAGATAATTCAAACTTGCCTTACAGCTGCATAGTTGGTGCGTTTAACATTGTTTAATACAAGCAGATCAGAAATGTATATTTGGTTCAATGGGCTGTCAATGGATGGTATTTAAAAAAACAATCACACCCGTGTGAACTGAGTGGTGCAACTCCCCTCTCTCCGAGCACTCAAAAGGTTAAACATGAGGAGAGAGGGTGAATAAAGATAGATGTACTTTATTTATAAAAGTTAAAAAAAGCCTCCTTGTCTTTCGTATTTCAGTCCCACTGATCTTTGAAGCACCAGCCTAGTTTATTTTATTATTTTTTGCATCTCCATCGAGCACCTGTTTGATTTTCTTTAAAAAAAGTAGTGTTGCAAATTGCGGCTACGCATACCCTAGTGTCCAAGCATGTCCAAAGTCAACACAGCTGCCTTCCTCAAATGTATTTTGTATCTGATATAAAACTAACGTATACATATCTATGTACACCTACTAGGCTGTGTATGTTTGTTGTGACAGGATATAATAGGCTATAAGTACTATATATACTACTAGGCTGTATATACAGTATTGTAACCAGAAGGATGCAGTATACGTATACAGGCTGTGTATGATTGTCCTTATTCACTTACTTATACTCAAAGCTTATGGCGCTTCTCTCAACCTGCTCCACAGGTACACGAGCCAGGGTGACGACCCCAGACCTCCAAGCTCAGCTTCTTCTCACTTCATTCTCCTGTGACATGCTGTGAATGTTGGACCCTATAGAGCCTGCCCTGAATCTCTGACCACTGCACTACACCAAGGCTGAGTGAGAAGATGGCAGCCAGGAGAATGAGGCTGGTCTCGTGCCATTTATACTGGGAGGAAAGTACTGGCCAGCTAGCCAGCTGTATGGAGGATGGAGATGACTTGGAGATGCCACTGGAGGGCTGGCTCATCATGAAGTTCAGAGAGAGCCGGGATTCCAAAGTTTGACCCTGGCATCCCTTAACACAACTGAAGAAGTCAAGTAGAAGACGGCTCAAGGTAGGAACTTTGTTTTTTGCTTCTTTGCCGCTGCTGCTTGTGTTGTATGCTGTGTGTGTGTGATTCAAGCTGGTGTACTATTACTGTCCGTTTGGGACCCAATGATTGGGTGGCATTGAAACATGCAATAACTGTTTGCGACTCTGGAATTGAATGCTGATGCGAATCTACAGTTTGTATCTGTTGAAGGTATGCGAGTTGTAACCGGGAACAGTAGCCTATGTGTGTATGTGGCTCTAGTCTTGATCACTTCAATAATCTTATGAGTGAATTTGCTTTTGGTTCGAGCCAGAGGTTTGGGGCTTTGACATATAACAACCAACAATTCCAAATGTAAATGTTCAATTGAAGACTGATAAACAGTAGGTTATGTGTGTTGTGTTGTGTTGTGTTGTGTTGTGTTGTGTTGTGTTGTGTTGTGCGTGTTAGCTGATGATCGTTGTGAGTTGTTGTGACAGGGTGGCTGTATTGGTTCATGACTGGCATGGTGGCAAAGAATGTCTCTACAGGCCCTTTCTTTCTTTCTTTCTTTCTTTGGGTGTCCCGTTTGGTCCAGGGAAAAATACTTAAATAGTTGTTGCATTTGAAAACCCCTAACTTGTACAATTGGGGTGGTTGTATTTGGTCTCCCTGCTCTTCTATTGAGATATTTAGATTGTGTCAAAGGTCATGTCTCACCTATAGACACAGGATCTGACCTGTAGGTCAAGATTCAATTTCTCCCCTGAGCAAGCAGGCAGGCAGGCTCAATGGTAAAAAATGTAAATCCGGGTTAGAAGGTGACAGTTACATTGGCTTTGAGTGATGACATGACCATAGCCTACTTGTTTGCCCAGACTTGTTTGACTTGAGAGCTACTTTCAAAATGACTAGCTCAACATTATCTACCCACCGAAAAATATTATCTCATTGCTGAAAGTATTTTTACCTGAGAGGGCTTTGGAATAGTGGAACTGGAGTTACATAACTTGACAAACACACTTAGAATGGGAAAAAGGGGGGGGGGGAAATGGAAATAGTTTTTAGTTTTTGTATGTAACTTTGTAATGCTACTGATCAACATTCTTGAAAACTGGTTAACAGGCCATTTTTTATGCCAATCAATCAAGTCACCTTATAGTCCGGCAGCCGACAGGCTTCTTTTGTTTAAAGTGGGACATTTGGTATATAGACCTTTTATTGGCCTAAAATATTGTCTATACATTCATGAATCCACTTGCTGACCGGCTGTTAGTATTGGGCAATTATTCCTATGGCAGGCAAAACTGTCAAACTTTCCTTTTGCTTTAAGTAGCATGTGACATGTCATAGACGTCATGACAAATGTGATGAGATCAGCACAAATGTGATGAGGTCAGCACATTTTGGGCAAGTGGCTATGGCTGTTTTTAGCCCAAGGAGTGTATTTTGTGCAAAACTAATGCTTGGAATGGATTCACAACCTTTGACATGTTACATGCTACTTAAAGCAAAAGGAAAGTTTGACATTTTTGCCTGCCATAGGAGGTTGATGGTATAAAAAAAGCCCAATACCGACAGCCGGTCAGCAAGTGGATTCATGAATATATGTACTGTATATAGACAATATTTTAGACCAATAGAAAAGGCTATATACCAAATTTCCCACCCGTCCACCTGCCGTCGACTGCCGGACTATATTAATTAAGTGTCAGATGCCAAATTATATATTGTTTTATTTAAATTATATATGTTTTAGGGACAGCCTTTGTGATCTTACAGGTAGATCGCAATCTGCAAGTGCATCATCACACTGCGGGTCTTCTGGTTGGACGGTACAATCACACTGCGGGTCTTCTGGTTGGACGGTACAATCAAAGCCATCGAAACAATTTTGACGACCCTTGACCCACCAGATCAGAGAGAGAGAGAGAGAGAGAGGTGACATCCAGTTTGTCATCGCCATGTTGGCTTGTGGTGGACATTTCTGTCATCATAATGTTTTTGCCACGGATATACAAAATGAGTGGACAATAATGTTACCAGAAACACATGAATAGATAGCCCTGAATAACAGGTCTGAACACTCTCAGAGTTAAAGTGCCACGATTTTTCTCCACCCTAAAACATGATCATCAGGTATTATTACGGGGGGAAGAACTTTTTCCAAAAAGTGTACAGTATTTGTTAAAATCATGCTTTTATGTGGACACGCCCGCACCAGTTCATTAAGTATGCCTGGTTTGCCTGGTGGGTGGTGATGGGTGGTGATCCACACCCACAGCTGTAGTTGTATGATAAAGTGGGAGGTGTTAGGGGAGGGGCTGATAGTGTGGTGTCACTATATTACTGTTTATTTAATTGGCCCGTTTGACTGTCAAGGGTTCAGCCTCCAGGAAGAAACCCTAAATACAAAGTTAATACACCATTGCACATAAAATCGACTCCAGGATGTCTAATGAAGTACTGTCACCTCATAGACACATGAAAAACTGGAAAAATACAAAAATTGTGGCACTCCATCTTTAAGGGGGTCTTTGCAAATAAAACATTTGATAACCACTAGTACTAGATGGACTCCTAATGTCATAATAAATAATTGCCATACATATTCTGAAGAAAATCTGGAGACTTGACATTCAGTAAGTGGGTGTTATGATCAAAGTAATAACATGGTGTGTAAAACAGAAAATCTAAAACTTGCCACGGACAAGACCAAGTCTTTGCCACGGACAAATTTGTCTGTGTACGGACATGTTGGTGACCCCTGTACTGTTGACATCCCTTTAACACTGCGCGTGTGTGTGTGTGTGTGTGTGTGTGTGTGTGTGTGTGTGTGTGTGTGTGTGTGTGCGCGTGTGCGCGTGTGTGCGTGCGCGTGACAGATCACACGACTCATAAAAAGAGCCTCTCCTGTATCCAATTCAGCGAACGAGTCTCTAGTGTCTCGCCGCGATAATGTTTAGACAGACGAGAACATAATTATCTTTTTGTTGACTTTAATAAGGAGGCATCCGAGTGTTTCAGGTGACACGGCAAAAAAAAGCTAGCCCACATTGATATTATCCCCTCCATTCTGCGCAATTAAAACATAAACAATTAAATAAGCCCTAACTAACATAACTGATATGCAAATTTGGTGATTTTGGAGAGTTGAAGAACACGAGGATTGTCCGTCCGTCCGTCCCCCCCCCCCTTGCAAAGGGGTGACTATTTAAAGTTGACCTTTGGAAATGTTATTTTGAACGTATACGTGATGGGCGCTGTTTAATTTGAAGAGGTACTCATCTCAAAGTCAACATCTTACTTTTCTGACGCACGCTCGGCGGCCAATAGATTAGCCCGTAGCCTGGCAACCACAAGAGCGGCCGCAGCCTAGTACCAAATGGATTATGTTTGCAACATGACGGGCCCGGACGCTCTCCTTATTCCTGACCCCGTGCCTGCCATTCTTGTTTCTGTCCTGTGTGTGTGGAAGGTGTCAGTGGATAAACGTTACCTTGTCTCGGGCAGGTGTGCCGGGATGGAGGGCCCTGCCGCGCCGAGGGGGTCACCAACCCCAAACTGTTACCCCCTCCATTTATTTGAATAATGGGCCATTAGGACGGCTGGATATCCAATGTTAAAGTAGCTTTATGTGGCTCCCCGGATAAAAGACATAATTACCACAGAGAGAGAGAGAGAGAGAGAGGATGGGTTGTTGTTCACACTTTTTCCTCAGCTGGGCTCCAGGGCTCAGATTTATTCTACACTCCAGCCATTAGATGGCGACAGAGAGACTGCAGTTATAATGACAGACTATAACAGTCTAGTTAGTATAGGAGTAAAAAACATGCTATTATTTTACATTACGCTCAAATAGAAGCTCCAGAGATCATTATTTTAGTTTGAACTCATCCCACAGAAGCACGGGAAATTCTATCTGAGACATCTTGCCCTCCTTAATATTCATAATTCATTCGTAATATTGTCGAAAGCCTATATTTACTCCCATAGCTGACCAGAATATAATTTGTATTTCAGGAATAAAGATGACTTTTTGTCTTTTGCAACGAAAAAAATCAAAATCGATTTCTTTGAACTGCCTTTTAGCATGTTAAAAACCAAGAGTGGGCAATTTGAGAACCTTTGGCTCGCCAAGAGATGGAGAAATTGTCCTTTTCGCTCTACATTGTGACTGGCTTTTGCATTTCGGCGTTCCCGGGTTCAAGAGAGCCTTGCCGTGCACGCCGTCAATGGAAATCTGGATGGGGACCCACATTAACCCATTCTGACCTGAGATCAGATTCATACGAGGTTTCCACTGGACACACACTGGTCTGATTAACCCATTCTGACCTGAGATCAGATTCTAAAAAATGTCAGTCGTTCTTCGATTTTTCAAAAAATAGCAGACCTACAAGCTCGTATCGCGCCACTCGGTGGCGCGATACGAGCTTGTAGATCTGCTATTTTTAAATAGCTAAAGCACGACACGATGCCAACACCAAAATGGGTGCCCGTTCAGAATGGGTTAATTGTGGAGTGGTGTTCATATGAATCAAAAAGATTGGCAATTAAAGATGAGTTCTTCATCATTTATTTGCCCTTGGGGGGGTTTTTTAGTGCTCAATTGCGATCACCTTATGAAAGCATCCTTTCAACGCAAAGAATGGGAGACCGTTTTCCCTGACCTCGTCTAATGTGTTTCCCCGCATCCGTCCTCGCATCCTTTCCAAAAAAAAGTTTGAACCCCGTCCACAAAACGTGTTAATTGCCATCGCGTCGCCCCCGGTATAAAGAGAATATACAAGTTAATTAAACAAATACATTTTGGCAACCCCATCTGCGGGAAAAGCCACATTGAAATGACTAAATTGTGTTTCTTTTATTTTTGGACACATTGTTGGATCAAAAGGCTTCAGAAATGTGCAGATGGGTAATCGTTGTGTCTGCAAGGAGCAGTCTGGTTCAAGGTGACTGTTTCATGCCCCCCCAGACCTTCTGTTTCTCTGCATTGTGCTGTGTATAGGTTACATATCAGCGCTGTCAGGCGATAACCTCGTATCTCCATATTATAACTTTTTGTGTCTGTTTTTATGCCATTTGTATGTATTTTCTAGGGCTGCACCATTATGAAATTATGACCGATATCGATCTCTGATTATTTGCAGGGTCATATCTGCCGATACCAATTGTGACCGATTCCGATTATGCTGCCTTCAAACATTCGAAATAGGCTACACAAAACGAAAGCGACAGAGTCATTGACGGTCACATTGTTGCGTTATCAATATCTGTGACAATAATCTGTATTATTTTGAGACCGATATGGCGTTTTATGGACGAATACTACTACTTCGCTACATTGTCGTACAAGCAGCTACGGTAGAGAGCTGATCTACAAGCTCACGACACGCCGTGTCTATTGTCACTATTTTGAACATTTCTGTTCCATTTCTACTGTATATGAGAACATGTCCGTTTTGGACATGCAAGGTTTCCACCCAGCAACGATATCCTGAAGAGATGTTCACTCTACCCAAAATCATGACTTTGTGTGTGTGTACACACACACATACGCATGCACGCACGCGCGCGCACACACACACACACACACACACACACACAGGACGACAGTTTCCTAAATGCAATTTTTTTTAAATTTTATTTTGCCCTTTTCAACCCTTATACCCTAGTTAGACTTAGTTGCATGCGGTGTCTCGCATCGAAAATAGCTGATCTACAATCTCACTACAGGACAATACTACTACATCGGCATGAATCCCAGCCTAACCCTTAAACCTATACCTCGATTCTTGTCTTAAGTACCAGGTCTTATTGCCTAACTTGAGTAAACTAAAGACCTGGAGGCGTGATCAATGCCATTTGGCTATTCTTTTTTTTTTTTAAGATTTTTTTTTTGCGGCTTACGCCTTTATTGATTTTTTTAAGGGATAGAAAGTAGGCTGACAGGAAACGGGAGAGAGATGGGGGGACGACACGCGGCAAAGGCCGTGTCGGGTCCGGGAGTCGAACCCGCGGCACACCGCGACTGGATCACCAGTCCGGTGCCCAGACCGCCACGCCACGGCCTGGGCCGCCATTTGGCTATTCTGAGTGGTCAAAGAGCATTGATCACGCCTCCAGGTCTTTAGTTTACTCAAGTTAGGGAATAAGACCTGGTACTTAAGACACGCAAAATACAGCCCTAAATGTCTAAACCCTAACCAAACCCAAACTGAATATTTTCTGAATCTTTCTTTCTTATCATAACACACAACCAAGTATTCTAATACAACCACACACACGTGTGCGTGCGTGCACACGCGCCTGTAAATACACCTGCACGCAAAGAGACACGTGCACACCGGCAGCAGAATTTGGCCACATTAGCTGTGTGCTAATTACAGATTTCAGACAGACTTACAGACTTCTGTAAACCCATGAAGATACAATGGAAAAAAAGCAGAATTATTCACGTTCAACCCCAACACGATGAAACAAATTGTAAGGTTGAGATGTCAGTCTCAAACCTCTTGGTGATCTTGATTGAATATAGTTAGAAACCTTGCAAAAACAACACCTTGTGTTTTTTTAAGTGAGTTAAGTGAGAAAGATGATAATGATTAGATTGATTAGAATTAGATATTAAAAGTAAGCCAGTGTGAGAGCACATGAATGGACAGTGCCTAATACAGCAGTGCCGTATCAAGGCTATTCCGTGGCTCGTCATCCTAGGAGAAATTGTTAATCCATTTAGACTGATTCTAAAAACAGTTTTCTGAAAGACAGTGTCAGTGGTGCTCAACCTTTTTCATGTCAAGGACCCCCAGAATTATCCGTATGTGGCTGCAGACCCCCATCTGAAAATAGGTAGTTCCAGGGACCCCCCAGAAGCCAAGATTTGAGTTAAAAACGTTCGCTCTGAAAGAATATATATTCAAAGATTTGTGCAACATATTCACGATTTTTCAAAAATAGCAGATCTATACAAGCTTGTGGCGCGGCACCTAGAGCCTGGAGATCTGCTATTTTTGAATAGCTAAAGTATAACATAATGCTTATAACACCAAAAGGGGTTCCCGTACTGAATGGGTTAATTATGAGGATGGGGCTTTGTCATAAATGTCCTTAGAACTTGATGCTGTTTAATCTTCCCCTGAGTGAAATATTTCAGAAGATATACCTCTTTGTGTGAATGAACAAAGCCCACAAGTATTCTCCTACCTTCAAAGGGAGCTAGATACAGCTCTCCAAACACTATTCACAAACTTTTCGAGGGAGAGTGGCTATATGAAGGATGTGTTTTGTTATACCCAGGCGTGTACTATATACGCTGGAGAAGGTATTTCTGTTGTAGTGTCAAGGCTTGTTGTTATATCGGCTATCGGTGCTTCTTGACTGATGAAGCTTCGATTCAGCCAACGCCAACGCTCAAGTCGCAGAGAAACTCTGGCTGTGAAGGTTCTTACGAAGGAGACGAGAATCGATTCAGACCCCAGCAGTGAACACTGAATTCCAATCTATAAACGACCATAACGATTGTTTTTCACTCATTCACTCATTCTGCTCCATCAAAAACAAACTTATCAGTATTAGGCTTATACCCATATTGCTTCCAAGGTTAACAAACTTCCCACACTTTTCTGATATGAACAATAAAGCCAGCACGCGCTTTTATAGCACTGAAAATAGCAAATGACACTGATCATCCCCTGTATCACTACTTCAAACTAATGCCATCTGGGCAAAGATACAGAACCTCCAAGTGGGAAGAGGTTCGTTACAGCAGGGGTTTTGTCCCTGTCGGCCATTGCGGCATTAAACAAACTGCCCCAGGGAGCACGGTGGCACAGTTGGTAGTGCTGTTGCCTCACAGCTAGAAGGTCCTGGGTTCGATTCCCGCTCGGGACGCTGTGGGTGCTGGCGGCGTGTTTCCTCCTCCGCGTCATCAGTGCCCATACCCGAAGGCGGGGTTGGCGAAAGGGCCTTTCTGTGTGGAGTTTGCATGTTCTCCCCGTGTCCCCTATAGGGTAGGTACCCTCACAAAAAACATGCAGTAATCCTGGTCTCTAAACTGCCTCCCCCTGGACAGCCGGGGGGCGCCTGATGGAGGGGAAAGGAACTGGTTGGAATAAAGTGTTCCTTCCACGCGTTACGTCCAACCAGGGAAACTCCCCCCTGTCAGGTGTAAAGGAGCAACTTGGACACTCAGGCATGAAGGAAGCATGAGTTCAAGTCTGTTGCTCTCCCCTTGTCCCCCATATATGGGGAATAGGTTGGTGGAGGGTGTGTAGAGCCCAGGATCAAATTAGATGATTGATGATAGTGAAAAATGGGTTACAAAATCGTGGGATAAAAAATATATTAAAAAAATAAAAAATAAACAAACTGCCCCGTTAGGATGGTTTTCTGTGAGTGCTGTGTCGTGATATGTTGTTTTGTGCTAGGTTATATGGTTATGTGTTGTTTTTGGCTCCACCAGGCCGAAGGCATGGGGAGAGAGTATGTTTTGCACTCCGTCCATGTGTGTGTCCGTCCGTGTGTCCGTCCGTGTGTGTGTGTGTGTGTGTGTGTGTCCGTCCGCCCGTCCGTCTGTGTACAGCTAATTTTCCAGAACGGCCTGTTATAGCGCCACCAGGAGGCCGAGTTTTGAAAAACACATTTGTTGATATTACTCCTCCAGATTCTGACCAGAAATCCCGCAAATCGTTACACACTATCTCTATAGTCATGTGTTCAAGCCGAATCTGTCCGATATTTCATATTCCATCCTAATTGGCTAACATTGGCTTTCAAAGTTTGCAGGATTGGCCCGTTTTGAACTAAAAGCCTCAAATCATGAACGCAGCGTGCAATTTACGTGAAATCTTCTATAGTAACATGGGGGGGCGACAGTGGCTCAGGGGTAGAGTAGCCGGATGGGAACCACAACGTTCCCATTTTGAACCCGGGATATAGTGTCGAAGTGTCCTTGAGCAAGACCCCAATTGCACCTGATGTGCTGGTTGGTGCCTTGCATGGTTTCCTCCGGCATCGGTGTGTGAATGGGTGAATGGGTGAATCCCATTGACAAGCTACAGATTGCTGCTGGGGAAACCAGCTGTTTTAGTAGAGATAATACCGATTTATATTCTAAATATATATTCCTGATACCAATTCCGATACCATAACTTGCATATTGGTTGATACCGAGTACCGATTTGATGCCAGTATGTAAGAAGTCTAGGACCGTGGTGCTGAGGTTCTCAAAGTGAGGACTCTCGGGGTTCCTTGAGGGGGTTCCAAATGGACCCTTACAGGTCAGTAACTCTGAGAGTGTACAAATAAAACCAAATGGACCCTATACAAGTTATGGGGTTGCTGGAAATTAAATTGTTTGAGAACCACTGATCTAGGAATGAATACAAATGCCATTAATAATTAAAGTTAAAGTGCATGCTATACAAGTTAGTAAAATTATAATGTAAATAGTACAGTAAGTACAGTAAATAAAACAGCCGTGCAATATCACCTGAAGGAATCAAAACATGACTATGAATGAAATCATCGTGGGATAAATTACGTGGTATCGGAATGGCATATACTGGCCTACTCGCCTAAACCAACCAACCAGCATTTTAGGCATATCGGCATATAGCAGTATATCGGCAGCTTTTCCGATACTGGTATCGGAACAACACTGGTTTATATCTATGAAGTATGTTTGCGATCCTAAGCCCATCCATCTTTATACTCCGCTGCTTAATCACAAGGTTTTACTTAATGCCTAACATTTATGCCTTCGTTCTAATGACGTTATAGACTCTGAAATAAAGCTTTTGAAATGATTGTGTTAATGCCTTTCAAACGTGACGAAGCCGAGGCGTGTTCTGAGGAGAATGTACAAAATGACAGCACAAAGGCCTCCATCGTGTGACATCTAAATTACCATTATGTTGTTTACATCAAAGTTTAAAGTCTGATCACTTTTGAAGCTGTTGATGTATAATACTCCCCTAATGGTTATGCTAGTCTGTTTCAATGGGACGGGGAAAGCAATATAATACAAGCTAATGTGAAGTCTACATTTCATTAACAGCGAGTGAATCTATCATGCACGTTTCCTGAGCTGAAGTGGTTGTTGAAGCTCACTGAACATTCGAGTCTCTCAATACCTTTATTGTGATAATTGCCATTTCCAATTTCTGTTAACATGGAGTGTGTTATTGAATTACTTGACAGCACTATCCACGGATGACTATAAGTAGTTAAAGGGATTTGTGGTTGGACAGCGGTTTTGTGTGCATATAAAAAGGCAAGGCTCCTTGAATAGGATCTGTCGGATAGACACTATAAACACTTACAGTATACGTATCCATCGGGAAGGGGACAACCGCTAACTGAAAGGGCTTGTCCTTGAGACATGCCTCTTCTGTCTCCAGATGTACCTCAGGTGAATAAAAGAAGTTTTTGTCCATGCCTACCACACAAACCCGAGGGTTATATGTATCCTTTTCTTCCCTACTTCACTGTGAACCCATTGCTGAAGGTAACAACAGTCAATATCTCATCCTCGCAAAGCTTTTTTGAAAGACGGCTCCACAGCTGTGTCGTAGGGTTTCTGGACTAAATTGAAGGCAAGGCCGAGCTCACCTACCGACAGTAGATGATCCGGCCTTGACTCGTGATGCGGTTTATTGTCGTCGTTGTCCCCCCCCCCCGTCCCCCCCCCGTCCCCGAAAAATGGAAGAGGTCTCGAAAGAGTAAAGCGCCGCGTATCTGTTCCATCTTCGCCCACATAGCTTCACTGTGGAATCAAAAGGCATCTGCGTGGGCGGCCCACATCCCACCTACCTCAAGGAGACCGTCTCTCCAAACGCTTCCATTTCAACCGTGACAATCTCGCCGTCCCCTTCAGCGCGGTTTTATTCATCGCGTGATTTTCATCTTCACCCGTTTTTCAAAGACCTCTCCAATGGAGAGCGGCCTCATTGTTGAGGTGGCCATAGCTGTGCTTTGATACGGCAGCGCTGCATTCACCTTGGGAGATGTTATTGTCCATCTTGATGGAACACACTCTCTCAGGTGACCTTCTGGCTTATTACAATGAATGAATGCATCTGCACAATGCTCCCTCCACACACGTACTGTAGTACATCAGCTATATTGGACAGCTATGAAAGACATAGATCTGATCCCTGCCAAACAATTTGTGTGCACTTATATTGACTTATATTTTGTGTGTGTGTGCGTGTGCGTGTGCGCGTGCGCGTGCGTGCGTGCATAGGCCTATATATATTGATTAATTAATTTATATGAATGATTGAATGTAACGTGGCTGTTTAGAGGCCATGAAAGCATTCTGCACATTCTGCAGTGGTGTTGAAAGCATTCATGTGTGAATTCTAAATGTGCCCCATTTATCTTTCCATTGATTGACTTGTACAAAATGTTTCATTCAATTCGGTGTGCCGAGCGCTGGTTTTCATCGCAGCAAATCTTTCTGTTTGTGTGCCTGTGTCAGTGTCAAAATGCCCTCCACACAGCTGTATAGTATTCTAAATCAATTGACGGCGTTATGAAAGCTCTTCCTCGTGTTTCAAAGTTATAACCTTTGACGTTTGTAGTATTTCTTCTTCTCTTAAGTGCGTTGTGCAGAGTTTGCAAACAGCCACGGTATATGGCACTTCAAGGCCTTACACTGGACAAGAGGCATTCTGACTTCAAGTTATTCGTGTCAAGTAATGCTCCCGTGTAATCCTTAATTCGAACATTTTTATGGAAATTCCACACATTTTACACAAGTATATACTCTAATGGAACGTTCACTTCCCAGACAGCTTATACCACTGTGCGATTCCCTCTTCTTACGGCCCTCACCTCTTCTTTTGCTTCTCCTTTGGAGGTTATAGAAATGTTAACCCATTCTCACCTGAGATCAGATTCATACGAGGTTTCCACTGGACACACACTGGTCTGATGAACCCATTCTGACCTGAGATCAGATTCTAGAAATGTCAGTCGTTCTTCGATTTTTTTCAAAAATAGCAGACCTACAAGCTCGTATCGCGCCACTCGGTGGCGCGATATGAGCTTGTAGATCTGCTATTTTTCAATAGCTAAAGCATAACATGATGCCAACACCAAAATGGGTGCCCGCCCAGAATGGGTTAAGACCAAAACCACCCCTGCACTCTACAGCTCCTCTAATCCACAAAGAAACCGCCATCGCACCAGAAGACGAGAATATTCACTAGACACGCAGGTTGTTGGGGAAACAACGCTTCACTTTTCACGTTGCCTCGCATCTCTTTAAGGGCCAAAGAAACCCATTCATTGGCGTTGACACCCCAAGGTCTCCGTTCTCCAACGCTAAACCTCTCTTAAGTGCATGTGTTTGTGGAGGGAAATTGCAGAGGCTTTTCAGGTAGACACCAGCCACCATCATGGTATATGTACTACATCTCCATCAGGAGTCTCATGCCATACAAGTGTGCCCTCAGCTTTAATTACACTTTTTTTTTTTCCTCCAAAAGAAAGTGTATCTTCCATGAAAATGAGCCCAGTCTCCTAGCTGGCATTTGTGTGTCGAGAAGCCTCTCTCTCTCTCTTGGCTCTACTGGAGTGGTCGATGCATTAAAACTTGAACTGATTGATTTGAGAATGCCGTGCCATCAGCGTACTTATGCGGCCGTTCGCTACCTCTGAAGTATCTCAGTCATCAAGCTTTAGGCCAGGGATTGATAATAGCTTGACCGGCTGGGCCTTTCGTACCCATCCCTATTCAGGAGGTCTTGTATTTAGCCCCCGGACCACTTGTGACAGATCTGAAACAGCAGAAGCGTACTCACAGAGCGGGTGGAGTGGAAGGGATTTTTTTTCTCCTCTCTCTTCCTTTTCTCCCTCGTCAGAACCTCATGAATACATTCTAACCCTAACTAACTACTTGGGCTTAATGTGGAATTTCAAACGAGGTATGAGGCCAATTTATTTATTTGTATTCCCAGCGTCTTGGCGATACTCTTGAACGCGGTGGTATAGCGGGGAGGATAATCTCTGTCTTTCATCAGCAAAGTGGCGTCGCATACAAAAAAAAAAAAACCCATCAGTAATGTATTCTCCCATTGATTGACGCTCGCTCCTGCAGTACTAGGCAACACCATTATTATCATGCAAAGATTCCAGCTCTGCCCACAATAAAATCATTGTGTCTTGATTCAAGCTGTCCTAGCCAAGGTGTTATAATAGCTCGACTGGTGTTTGCTTCATATCGCCTCTCACTCCACAATCGCTGTCGTCCTCCCCGTCAACGTCTTTACGCAGACTAAATGGACTTACCCCCCTGTTGACACGGCGTGTTCTACTACTGAAGAATGCAGCCGTTGGCTGTATATGCAACAGGTGATGTGTTATACAAGCCACACATGCATGTAATATACTGACTGACACACTGCTTTCACACTGACATGACAACATATACATCATCGTGAGATCACATTATTATTAGAAGGTGCATGTTTGTCTTTTAGACAAATATATTAGATTGTTATGTTAACTATAGCACACAACCCCTCTCACTACTACCACCGTGCACATGCACGGACGCGCACACGCACGGACACTCATACACACACACACATGCACACACACGCAGACACGCACGCGTGCATGCAAGTACACAAGCACACACACACTCTTGCCCCCCCCCCCCACACACACACACACACACACTCTCGCGCAGACACGCATACACACACACACACACACACACTCTCACTCTCTCTCTCTCTTGTTGTCTCGGTTGTCTGCATGTTGTTCATGATTTAAACGCAGTAACTTGGTGTTACGCACGCATGCATGCAAGTACACAAGCACCCACACACACACACACACACACACACTCTCACTCTCTCTCTCTCTCTCTCTCTCTCTCTCTCTCTCTCTCTCTCTCTTGTTGTCTCGGTTGTCTGCATGTTGTTCATGATTTAAACGCAGTAACTTGGTGTGAATGATGAGGATATATCATTCCTATAATAGCTGTGATGTGTGACAGCATCATTTAGTATAATTGTTTAACAAGTTATCATTTCAATATTTATTCATCTGTTGTTTGTATAGTTTTTTTAATCCAGGAAGTCAAATAGGCTATACAAGTATACAACATATAGTATAATATTGTGAATGAAGAGGTTTACTTATACGTGAATTTACCCAATATAAATGTGAGTTTTTATTCAATGTAACTTAATTATTTTAGGAAAATATTATAATTCTCAAGATTATTTTAATTATTAATAGCAACTAATTACAAAATAATAATTATAACAATAGTAAGAATGGCTGTTATTGTATTTTAATATTTATGTTTCTGTGTGTATTGTTTTTTGTTTCAATACAGATAATGAGACAAATGAATCAATCTAGTGAATAATTCTGGACAATATGTTTTCTTATAGGCAGAGGTGCTTACCCGCAATCTGTTTTAATTAGTGCTACAATAACCAGTCTAGGATCACAGGGGCTAACTTGGCTCGAATCACATGTCTGTGAATGATCGTGCAGGCTTGCTCGCCTGGTTATCAATCATTGCATCGGGGATATCTTGCAATGTAAACGCGTGGATAACACGGGACATCTGCTCTTTAGACACGGCGTTGCTTCTTGGTTACCAAACGATTTATTAGAGACAGAGAGACATGTACGAGGGAAGGAATAATAATAGGTCACTGGCTGCAGCATAAAGAACAGTCCTTTCTACGGGGGGCATAGAATTAGGTCTCAATACGCAGGTGATAATATAATTGAATCTGTCAGTGTCAGTTTATACATCAAAATATTACATCCTCTCTCTCTAAAAAAATAAATAAAATAGAATGGTGGAGTTGCAGTTCAAAGCGCCGCGGTCCACACAGAAGAACAGAACAGGGAACTGTGTCTGTGTGTGTGTGTGTGTGTGTGTGTGTGTGTGTGTGTGTGTGTGTGTGTGTGTGTGTGTGTGTGTGTGTGTGTGTGTGTGTGTGTGTGTGTGTGTGTGTGTGTGTGTGTGTGTGTGTGTGTGTGTGTGTGTGTGTTGCACTGCACGACCAATTTATTGCCGATGAACATATGGCCAATATTTTGTTTCACGTCACGGCGCTTTGGAAAACAAACACAATGTGTAATGTTAGCGAGTCAGCAGGACGCACAGCCACTTGGGCAGCTATGCAAACGGCACTTGGACAATATGAGAGGGGAAAAAGGAGCACTTGCTTTCCTGGGTATATAAAGCACATCAGGCTTATCTTTGCACGCACTCCTGACTCCCATTTGGAGATATTTCATTAACTCTCTCCTTTCCTCCCGTGCATGCTGTGTTGTGTTTTTTAACGCCTATACTATAGAGCTGCCTTCACACGCTCAGCCCCATCCTTCCACCGATATAGGTAAGATAATTGTAATTGTGCTCGCGTTAGTTTCCACATCAGACTACTATTAAGTATATATATAGCCATTTACTCTTTTTTAATAGGCAATGCATTTTTTGTCCTATATACTATTACTATTACCCCTGCGCATTTACCCTCAGACTTTTGGCATAGTTGCTTAAATATATTAATCGATAATTATTATAAAGTGATCTGTGTTTTAGCATGCTTCTCTTCTGATTTACACGCCCTTGTGGCCATATCGTTTCGGGTCATATGTGGGGTCCAACACAGACATGAATCATGGGGATTTTCATGATTTTCATAAACCTTTTTAAAATTGTAACCCTACCTATTTGAGAATATATGGAATGCTGGTCTCTTTATAAAATATAAAATAATGTCACATTTTTCTACATCATTGCATGAACAGGGATAGGCCGTGCAGTTAAATATCTATAAATACACACCTGTATAATTGCATTAAATGGATGACTCTTAATAGGCCTGTATGCATGTTATACTTATATATACAGCAAATATACACACTCACATACCACCAATATCCGAGACATATTACATATAGTTGTACACATAGCTAAATGAGCTAAAACCGTGGTGGGGCAAGTAATAAGTATTATGTGTTTTTTTTTTAATTGTCGACACCCCCTGCTGTTTCGCGGCGTCGCCGGTAGAGTCCGCTAGAACACTGCAGATGTCAACAGCTGTTAACGCTATTAGTGCACTCCAACTAGACTGTGCTCTCCTCAGCAGAAGGGCAGCCTGTCTATACCGGTGCCATCATCTCTATAGTGCCGTGCGCCCAAGATCTGCACCGTGCGTGGAGGGCTTTGGGAAGTCGTATAATTGCGTTTGCAAAGGGTGTGTGACTGTGACTGTGACTGTGTGTGTGTGTGTGTGTGTGTGTGTGTGTGTGTGTGTGTGTGTGTGTGTGTGTGTGTGTGTGTGTGTGTGTGTGTGTGTGTGTGTGTGTGTGTGTGTGTGTGTGTGTGTGTGTGTGTGTGTGTGTGTGTGTGTGTGTGGTGTGCACATGCAGCAGCACACACGCGCGCACAAATAATAAGAGAGTTGTTTCTCCTCCCTTATATGTGATTAATCCATGTCTCACAAAGACTCCGGCGATAATGCCCCCATGGTGTCATTGTGATATTGAAATAGGAAGTGATTAAAAATAATAAACCTCCCCCCCTTTTTAAAGTAATTCGCCTCGCGCACTAAACGATAAATGGGTGGTGGCGCGCGCGGCGGGCGTGTGTGGCAACGTTAAAATGCACTGTTACAAATAAACTGGTATGGTTGTGCTATGTGCATGTGCTGCGCATGGTGTAACAAATGGAGGGCGCGTCTCCTCCGGCGCGGACGCGACTATAGCTAATCTCGCCGTGACATATTTAATCATTAGAGGGAGAGGAGAACGAATAAAGACCCCGGCGTTGTTGTTTTTTTTTTTTTTTGTGCCTGGAAGCGAAAGGTGCCTGCATGGGATTTCTTTTTCTGGGAGACCGACTCGTTCGTTTCCAAATGATTTGTGCCTCGGGGGCCCCCGGCGCCCGGGGCCATGCACGGCTTAGCCCCATAAATAAACCGGGGACTTCGGCTTACCTGCATATTATATATTATATACAGCCTTTTAATCATTTGAGCTACGGCAGGAAATGTGTCTTGTCACTCTCCATTCATCACAGAACGGCCCCGCCGGCACGGTTACCTTTATCAAACGCTTTAACGCCGCGCCCGGGGGCGGCCCAAAAAACACGCTGAAATTCGGCGATTAAAGGGATGGAATGATCAACGCTATTATTGACTTTCCCGCGGCGTTTCCATCGCATTCAATCGAATATTATATTTATTTAATCGGGAATATAAAGGCCCTTTTCTTCGCTTATTTGGGAACAATCGTACCCATGGAAATTTGGAAGAATGTAGGAAGGGAATTATAATTCATCCGTGGGGCATTTTTCTTTATTTCTTTTCTTTTTTAGTTCATTTGAAAAATTAATTGTTTTTTTATTGGATGAATCCATTCTTGCTCTGCTGTGGAAACGTGATTGAAAATCCGTGATTGGGACGTCCTATAAGCTTCAGCATCCTAAAAAGATTTAACACCCCATAACCAGCTTTAAAATGATGATAACCAGCATTAAAGAGAGTCATAATAAAATGCTCTGTTTCTATTATCATTTCAACTATAGAAGTAGCCTAATACATGACTATAGCCTAATAATTGTATTGGCAAGAAAATTGGCAAACAATAAAATATCCTGTGAAGAAATTATAGCCTCAAAACTCAATTGGAAATACTTTATATTTGAGGATCTTACTTGGTGACAACTGCTCTCTATAATCACAGCTGGCTCTGTTGAACCCTAGATGAATCTGTAGCACTTAAACACACACACACACACGCACACACACACGCGCGCACGCGCGCACACTTGGTCACTCAGAGAGTGCGAGAATGATAAGGTCCAGCTTGAGAAAGCCAAGGCAGCTGTGTGTGTGTGTGTGTGTGTGTGTGTGTGTGTGTGTGTGTGTGTGTGTGTGTGTGTGTGTGTGTGTGTGTGTGTGTGTGTGTGTGTGTGTGTGTGTGTGTGTGTGCGTGTGCGTGTGCGTGTGCATGCGCGCGCTGTGCAGCTGCATCCAGATTTGACACCTTTTTTTCTTAAACAGATTTCTTTGTGTATTAGGCCTATATCTTATATATCTTAATTATTATCAGTTCATTCATTCATTGGATGTTCTTGGACAACACTATAGGTCTGTTTCCTGATAATAATAATAATAATAATAATAATAAATAAAAATAAAAAATAATAATAAGGGTAATAATAATAATAATAATAATAATAATAATAATATAAGCCTTACCTATAGGCCCAGTAGTCTATAGGCTATACTATAATAAACTATTATTATTAATTATTATTGTTGCTATTATTATTATAGCCTATTGTCTATATTATAACCTTATTATATATTATTTATACATCTGTATCCTGAATATATGACTATAATCACACCCCATTTCTAATGGTCCACATCTGTGTCGAGTATTTCAAAAAGAAAAAATCTCCAAACCCTCTGAGCAGAATGATCGGCTGAGCATGTGAGTGTGTGTTTCGGCCTGTTTGAACTACCTGTGTGTAAACAGGTAAACACACACAGACAGACAGACGGACACACAGACAGCAGAGCAGACATCACTGCTCTCCAAGTGAAGTACTGAACCACTTCAGGCTCTGTGGAACATTTACCACCTTCCTTCTTCCCCTCCAGAACCTCCCCACATCCCGGTTCAACTGATCAAATACATCCCCGAGAACACGCTCCCATGCGCCGTGTCACCAAGAACTAGCAACCCGCTAAACCCAACCCACCCATGCACCCCCCCCCCCCACCCCCCCTGTGTCCCCCTCCCTCCGTGTCCCTGGAAGCCTTAATGCCACAAATAAGCACGGATAAGCTGAATGACACGCGTGGTAAAGTAAAGCTAAGATCTCCATGCACGGTTTTTGGCTGCAAACACTGCAGAGAGCTATATAGGCTAAACCAACGTTTGGGTTTTTTTTCTCTCTCTTTTGTTAGACGAAATATGGTCTGAAATCAGAACATTCGGTTGATTTCAGGACATTATTTATTACAAAATATATAATAATATTTGTTATAATAAAAAAGGTGAATGCTGTTATATATTATAATTTAACCAGTAATAAATGAGACAAGCGTCACTTTTAAGCCAAGCCAAGAGCCGGGAATATTTCACTTCAAGTTCATTGGCCAAAAAAAAAAAAGACAAAACTAAATAAACATATACAAACATAATATACAGTCACCACTCAGTCCCTCAAGCTTAAAAAACAAACTTGCAAGCATATACGACCAAATATTGTTGAAAGATTCCTCCGTGCATGGTGCATGCATGCGGTCGGTGTGAACCTCTGTGCCCTGCATGGCCGGGCCTGGCCTGTCCGTCCCTGCCCGGCGTGCATGGTGGTTGCTTGGTATAGGGTGGCGGGGTATAGGTATACCCCCACCCCGGCCCCCACACGGAGGGTATAAGCCATGCACGCATAGGCAGCCAGCGTCGCTTCTTTGGTGGATCAGGTCAATAACCTCTCTCTCTCTCTCTCTCTCTCTCTCTCTCTCTCTCTCTCTCTCTCTCTCTCTCTCTCTCTCTCTCTCTCTCTCTCTCTCCTCTGCCCAAAAGCCCCGTTCACCTCAATGGAGCCATTGTGGGACGCAGAGACCTGTGATTAATTCTGCCCAAGTCCCGAGAAATATTTACTTTAGGCCTAATGGGTCAGGTGGTCATGACGTTATATATATACACAGAGAAGCTGCTATAGTTACAAGCTGATAATGTAGATATGTTTAGATTATATATAAATGATATATGATTGTGTTTATTAATAGCTGTATATGAACATCAATTTATCAACATTAATGACTTTCTATGGTTATTATATGATTATTATATTTATCATTGATAAATCTAGCCTAATAATAGCCTGATATTAATGCATTAAATAAGATTTATTTTGGACCTACACGCAGTCACATGCAGGACCCATGGTAATAAAAATTAAACCACTGAAAAGCAATTAAATACAAAGTACAAAGTCATGCAGAAGATAGATGCTATATTTTCAGACTTGTCTCTGTGTGTGTGTGTGTGTGTGTGTGTGTGTGTGTGTGTGTGTGTGTGTGTGTGTGTGTGTGTGTGTGTGTGTGTGTGTGTGTGTGTGTGTGTGTGTCTGCGGAGATGAAGGAGTTTTTCTTAATATTGTGGAAAAGGGATTGGTGGATTGAATGAAGAGATATAGTCCATTGAAAGCGGTTGAATGCCATGACAACTCGGAACAAGCTCAGATTTATTCCACACAGTTAGAAAGCATTGTGCCGCGGGGCGTCAATCATCCATTATTTCACCGCAGAAATAAATGCAAAAAGGAGGAGAGAGAGAGAAAAAACTGCTGCGGGACAAAAGCATCCAACAGGAGCCGGACATTTGTCTACATTTCCCCCATTGTCTGCAGCTTAGCAATCGGTTTGTATTTGTGTTTGGCCCGGTACCCGACGACCACCCAGGATGAGCAGGCAGCAGAGAGAGAGAGTGAGAGAGAGAGGGGACTTTAGAAGGGGGGGAAAAACCGTGAAAACATTGTCACCCACATCACATACTGGAGAGGAGGCGACATGGGAGCGACTGAGAGAGAGAGGGGGACACGACTGAAGGAAAAGTCTGGAAGAGGGAAGCTAAATAGAGTAGTTTATTTACTCTGTATAGGCTAGGAGGCTACGACGGTGTCGCTTGTCGAAAAAAGAACAGATCTGTAAGTGGAGTTAAGCTTGTATGTTAGTTTTTCCCCCCCAAGCGACGCCGACAACGCGAGCTACAACTCCAAATGCGACAATACAAACAATGATATGGGCTAGTATATGTGTCAGCTCTCAAGAAAAACGCGAGGTTGAGCTGCTTGAGCACTTTGTTGTGACAACAAAATGTTAGACATCTGTTATAGGAGGAGAAACGTGGCCTATACACAAAACATACAAATAAAACAATATATAATTAGAAATATGACAAAAGGGACATAACATCGTGGTGTTCATGAAGTGGCTTATTAAAGTGATGTGAAAATGCATGAACGAATAAAAATGTGCAAAGCAATTACAGTAGGCCTCATAATCAATGGTGTGCGACCTTCTTATATATATATATATATTGATTAATAATAACTATTATTATTATTTTATTACATTTTTGTTTATTCTATTAATTTGAACTTTATTTTTGACACACGTGGATCCTCAACTAACTGAAGAAATGCAATATAATGCACCATTATTATTATTATTGTATTAATACCATATTATTTTCCTCGCTATATCCATATAATTGTCAATGGCTCATTTGGCTGCATGCATGCATGGGCCTTTACTCTCGTGAATGCTTGCTTAGTGTTTTCAAACAAACAGAGCCCTCTCGTCCCTAAGCCCTGGCAAAAATATTGACAGAAAAGGTTTACATAAATTAGCTCCCCGAAATGTTGAACAATAGCTCCTCTTTCCTGTGTGGATCCCATCGAGAAAGAAGAAAAAACAAAACAAAACAAAGAACCTAACACTTTTGTGCCTCCATCCCAGGAATGCAGATTCTGTCGACTTTTTTTTTGTTCATTAATATTAGTATTAGACCTATATTTGCGGAGAGAATAACTCATGGGAAAAAAGCGTTTTGCATGCGGAGCAATTTGTTAAAACGGGGCTTTTGAGTATTCCGAGCATAAAGCTATAGCCTACTTGGAGGCCCTTTGTATGTAAATAGGGTGTAAAAAAGGCCCTCCCCATCTTTGTAATTAATTGACACGTTACACCACTCATCATGTTCTGAAGCACCAATGGTAGAGCCTCGGATCTCCCCAAAACCCACAATTTCACATCTGCAAACACTGTCTTCATCCACTTGACTCCTAAGACCCGCCCACACGTGGCCAACCTTTTTGCTTTTTAATGCTTTTTCACTGCAGGTTCATGTGTTGAGACCAACCTTATATGGACCGAGCAGGGCCGGTAATGCTTTATTTCCCCTGTAAGCACCACAGCAGTAGCACACAGCTAGCCGTCCATGAGCCAGATATAGCACTTATAGCAAGCCACTTTGGCACTCTTTCCTATTGGACTTACACACACAGAAACCGACCAAACCCCCGAACGAACCGCGACTGCTTGCTTGCTTTCGTCTTGTTCTCCTCGTATATGCAGGCGACGCACGCTTAACATGGACAGTGGCTCATTCATGATTTGTTTTGACTGTATAGTTGCAGCGTTATTATAGCTAAGAAGAAGCGGCTCATATACAAGTACAGTGATCTTATATTTTGCTGAAACATCGTCTTGTTTTTTTTGTTTTTGTCTGTTTTTTTATTAAAAAAAAAAAACAATAACAGAGGATTGCCCCAAACGGACGCAGCAACTTTTGCTCCCTGCACATAACGCCCCGTCCAGAACATGTCGCTGAGCAGCGCCACCAAGACGGGCTTTTCTGTGAAGGACATTCTGGACCTGCCCGACACGAACGATGAAGACGGATCTATCACTGGAGCCGAGGAGGACAACGAGGGCTCCGAGACAGGCGCGTCCACGACGAAAACCACTGGAGTTTTGGTGCAAAGTCCGCTAGAAAACGTTCCCGGTCTGCCTTTAAAGAACCCCTTTTATGACAGTAGTGACAATCCTTACACGCGATGGCTCGCCACGACGGATAGTATCCAGTATTCATGTAAGTATTGTCTAAGAAAACGATGATCTTTTTAGGGCTTAATAGCTCCAGAATAGTGACTTTTTTCCTGGATATTTAATATTTGATGGAATGATGGTTCTTTGTGCACAGTGCTGCGCTCTCATCTTGAGGCGTTGAAAGCTCAACAATTGTTTAGTGCACGTTATGTAGATTCATATTTGATTCACAGAGCGCGTATAGCCGTATACATGGTGGTGGAATAACCATGATTTGATTTTTAATCCATTATAGAGCGTGCATGCATGCATGGCGTGGTGGAAAAACGGGATTTTTCACGCTGGGTTTTATCTGGGCTGGGAACTATTATGAACCTTTTAGACTCTGCATTCTATGAGGATTTACGGGCAGACAATACGAGCTTTGATGCTCCAGTGAAGAGACTTTGACTAATGGTTCAGCTCTCTCCACAATACAGAACTATACACTTATAAAGCCTAATTTAACCTATGGATGTGGCACGACGGTGTCGTTAACCCGAATATATATGATTTTTCTACAAGCACACATGCAGCCGTGCGATGAAGTATGATATAAGCTTGACATTTTTATTTATTTATTATGCCGTTTGTATAGCAACAATAGACACTTTTAACCACTTGAACTCATGCATATTCTGAGGAAACATATATCAGATCTAAGCATACAGCGCATCAAAATGCAAAGAATGTTGAGCTTGTAGATCGGCTATTTTTGGCAAAGAGATTTGGTGTAGGCTACTGTGTAGAGTAGACGGACAAAAGAGGTCCATGTAGGGCAATTTGCAACCCATGTCCGTTTTACTAGAATAGGGTTTAAGTGGTTAAATGCTTTGCACCTTTTGCCAATGGTTATGTGCATTGTCTTATTGGTGAAAAATGTCCAACGTTTTGCATCGTTTTTTATAAAATGTCATCATTTTCACAGTGTTTGTGTTTTGCGCAGTGCACGGTCTGTCCGCCGGCTCCCAAGACTCGGCCAAGTCGCCGGAACCCTCCGCGGACGAGTCCCCGGACCAGGACAAGGAGACCTCGAGCAACGGCGGCAGCGACTCCGGCAAGAAGCGCAAGCGGAGAGTGTTGTTTTCCAAGGCCCAGACCTACGAGCTGGAGCGGCGGTTCAGGCAGCAGCGGTACCTCTCCGCGCCGGAGCGGGAGCACCTCGCCAGCCTGATCCGTCTGACACCGACTCAAGTGAAAATCTGGTTCCAGAACCACCGGTACAAAATGAAGCGAGCCCGCGCCGAAAAAGGTATGGAAGTGACCCATCTCCCGTCTCCTAGACGGGTGGCCGTGCCGGTCTTAGTCAGGGACGGAAAGCCTTGTCATACTCTTAAAGCTCAGGACTTGGCGGCCTCTTTTCAGGCTGGGATCCCCTTCTCGGCGTATAGCGCCCAGTCACTCCAGCACATGCAATATAACGCGCAATACAGCGCCGCAGCAGCAGCGTCGCAATTCCCCTCAGCGCATCACTTGGTGCAAACGCAACAGTGGACTTGGTGAAAACAAATTATAAAACAAACAAAAAAGAGACTGGCGGGCGAGCTGCCTTTTGAGAGCACAATAGGGAGTTCACGACAAAGTAAAAGACTTTTCCATTCTTGCAGCTTTGACCCTTATATCGGTTTCGGGGCTCAATGTGTGCGCCGTGTTTACATGTTTTCGTAAAAGAGAACTGGGTCGAACTATGGGTCCTGCCTCCTCCTCCTCCCTATAGATTTTAAAGAATGTCAAAATGCTCTTGTGATTATTATTTTTTTGTAAAGTATGTTGTGTGTTGTAGAAATGTTTTTTCTTTTGTCCTTCCGTGTTATCAGCACGTACAAAACCACTTTATAATTATAGAAGAATTTTTAATTTCATTGCTTCTTTTATGGACCGAAAATATTTATGGCCACGAATAAACATTGGCAACTTTTAGCTCTTCTTTCTATTTGTTTTCATTTTTCTGTAAATACTTTGTGGCACTTGTTTGCAACAAGAAAAGTTTAAGGAGCGCTTAGCTGCCTGGAGATATACATATTTCCAACTTTAAAAATAATAATTACGGAGTAACTTTTTACTACCGTGTCAGTTTCCATTGTGTGAACAACAGTTAAGTCCGCGGCGTTGATGGTGGGAAATATCCCCGTTTTTATAAGGATTTTAATAAAAAAAATGATGTGTTTCAGAAATTATACGCTTTTTTGGTTTACGTGTCCTATATTGGATTTGATTAGCTTTGAATAGAGTGCGTAAACTGCGTAATGGTGATGTGTTTAGACGCCATATAGAGCCAGTTGCTTTAAGTGGACAGAGAATGGATTTTGGGGCTGACTGTGTGTGAATAAATCTCCCACTCGCGCACTTGAATTCTTTTTTCTTTTGAGCCAAATTTAATCCGTATAGATTTTGTTTTTTTCCCTCCGAAATGGATCCAGCTCCTTAATAAAGAGGCCACGGCGTTCACTTTGTGTTGAAATGGGACTAAAATCCACTCACTTAATAGAAGAGGGCTTCTTCAAGCTAAGAAGCTATTGAGCGAAAAGCTCTCCTTATTTTAGTAAACCCCACAACCGCTCGCGACCAAGAGCGTGTACCATCTACTACCATGTCCATGATAGTGTGGTGGTATAGGATTTATTGATTTACAATGTAATGCAACATGTTTTATGATGTTGTTATACGTTACAACGTTCATTATTTGAACAAGAATAATCAATAAGTCCCATATTATTTTACGACAAGTCGGCAGCCTTTATTAAAATACTCCCCATGCACTGCACATGCACGGTGCATTCATGGGCTTAATTTTAATGTTTTGATATCGCTGGGGATATCACATTATATTGTTGATATCATTAAAAGTTAATAGGGGTGGATTGTAGCTCATTTGTGTCAAAAAGATACAACTCAACCAACCCAGAAACCATGCGGGACAAACTGCTCCCCAGTGAATCACACGCGGGAGCGCATTGCGGATTATCAAGACTCGATTCAATATCTTGGGTAAATATGATAACCAAGTCGAAAATCCATGCATTTTGTTTGTCCGAGTGCCTAAAATCTCACGACAGATGCTAGAGTCGCCCCTATTATCGCTAAACAAACAGGCTAAATTGACAAGATTTGCTAATTATTGACAGAATTGTGTCCCGGGGGGGGCTCGGTGGTGCCTTTTGTGGGACACGGCGACTCAATTTGTCACAAAAAGGGGTCTGTGTTTGACCACCGGGTGAACACGGAGGCTAAATAAGACGTCAATAATCCATGACGTTTCTTTCACTTATTTTTGTTTCTTCGCCATGCACATTGAATAAAAATACCACATTCCATTCAGTGTATACGTTCGCTATTTGCCGGAAAAAGCCTTTTGTGTCTTAACTCTTAAACAATTAAATTAGCTAATTCGTTTTTGTTGCACTAAACGCATGCACGTATAAAGTATAAACAAACTCTGTGTGTGTGTGTGTGTGTGTGTGTGTGTGTGTGTGTGTGTGTGTGTGTGTGTGTGTGTGTGTGTGTGTGTGTGTGTGTGTGTGTGTGTGTGTGTGTGTGTGCGTGCGCGCGTGTGCGTGTGTGCGTGTGCGCGCGCTGTGCACCGTGCACGTACGACAGTGGACACTGCATGGACCACATCAGCGAATTAGCACTTAACATGGGAGGCTGAGTAGGTATAAACCAACCGACGAATTTGAATTATCAGCCTGTTGTTCCTATAATGCACCATGAAGATCCTTCCAGATCGGACATTCCATTTAGCCATTAAGACATGGTTCCCTCGGATTTAAACCCCTCTCTCTCTCTCTCTGCTCTCTGTGTGTGTCTGACGGGGCAGTTTTGTGCACTCTCTCTTGTCGTTGCATAATAGGCTACAATATAGGCTACACACCACCACACAGAAAGAACACACACAAAGGCCCCGCGGGGCCGCAGTTCCCCTGCATGTTAAGAGAGGCGTTCCCGCGTGTGTTCATTCCATTTGAGTCCGAGCTTGTAGTTGTTTTAACAGTGACAGCTATTATTAGACTGCTAAAACTGACGTAGGCTACAGATTCTGCGTGGGTTCCTGCAACTTCTGCATGTGCAGTCCGCGGTTTATTTAGGTCCACCAGTTTGTCCCTGAATGGCTGGATCAGGGGAGATGAACCCCTTTGCTTTTTTGTTGTAAGAGCTGGAGCATGTCAGTCGATGCCCTTGTGATCGGGTTCACTTGCAACAACAAAAAATCCTCAGTGTCAATCCAGACTCCGAAGAGTGTCACACACTCTCTCGGAGTTTGAATTGACACTGAGGATTCTCACTGGTGTTATTTATTTCCATATGGGCAGCTGCATGGACCCGAACAGGGATGAGGGGATAGAAAGGGATCTCTCTTTCTCGCTCTCTCTTATAATACAAACCCCAAATTGTGGTCCACGGGGCTTTTCAAATAAAGCATTGTTGTCTCTCAAAGAAAAACGAATTAAAAATTCGCGCTATATCTATTCTAGAAGCCCCTCCATTCACAGATAAACAGGGAGTCGTTCATCCTTGATAGAGCTATGCTAACAACATAACAACAGCGCCCTTATTTCCAGACTCAAAGAGTGATTATTGTCTGTCTGACGGACGGTCGGTCACTGCGGCGAAAAACTATTTCCAAACTCCCTTAATTCCAGACACTGTTCTTCCTTGTTTGCTTTGAGTCCAAGTGGTGCGTTGGCCTTTTCTAAAGTGGCTTCACGGAAACAATTTTTACGACACGATTTTATGAATAGACCGCATATATAGCCATCAGGGCATGCCACGCGTTTATACATATAGGTTTTAACACTTTTTAAAATGTTAAATATTTACCCATCAAATGCCATGCTCTGAATTAGGCCCATTGGATCACTGAAATTGTTGGCAAAGGTATAGTGTTGGCATTTTATGATTTTAAGCATGCAGGTATAGCCTAATTGATCATTCTCCACCTCCTTTGATCTGCATGGTTAAAGTTTTTATTTATTTAATAGATCTTGCAGGTCTTGACTGTCTGGCGGACTATTATAGGACGAAGCCACAACGCCTTGCAAAACGAATACCGAATCAATTAAGTGAAGTATACGATTAAGCTGTCATACCTAACCATATCCAATATCAGCCAGTATATCATATACATACATAACGGCACAGCAGGCAACGATGGCCTGTTATATATACAGACCATTGGTGTACAATAATTCCAATATGTTATAGGCTATATCATGTCTTCTCTTTTCTAAATGTGATACACCCCCCCCCCCCCCCACACACACACACACACACACACACACACACACACACACACACACACACACACACACACACACACACACACACACGCGCGCGCGGGTATTATTTCTTCTTCTTATTATTATTATTATTATTAGTGACTTCTAAAGAAAAATACATCTGAACTATACAGAAAATACAGATACACATCCACGGATATTTGCTATACTTAACTTGTACCATGTTGTAATCATGATCCCAAAGTGATGTGACCAAAGCAGCTGCATATCTTAAATAAACTTAAGCAGCGATATAACACGCATCTTTGCGTGGTGCACTGCACCACCACCACCACCACTATAGACAATAGTTCAGGAAATCTGCACTTTGGGACACCATAGATCTTCGTCATCCTGCCATTTGAACCTCGACATGAATCATATTCTATCATGTACATCTCCAAATAAACGAGGATTTCAAAGCTATAATAAGCGGCGCTTTCATTTAAAGGAAGCAATCTGGTTTTATTGCCTTAAAGCAGATCCAGATTAGATCCGCCCGTGACACCGCGCAGATATTAAAGAGAGAGAGAGAGAGAGAGAGAGAGAGAGAGAGAGAGAGGAAGAATAGAAAATGCACCTCTCAAAATAAGTGAAGGGGCATGTATGTTACCCCTCGTTGCCACTAGATGGAGGCAGAGCTCCATAGTTGGATGTTGTAAACCGAGCAAATATAATATTCCTGACAATCAAACTTCATGCTTTTGACAGAATATTCTTCAGCACAGATGCACCGTTGTAATCGTGTCGTGTTGTTCAGATAATTGCACACAACATAAAATACTGATAAACGAACAAGCAACTATATGAATGCTTCTTGTTCTATATAGTTATTATATTAACGTGGATGACGGTGAGAGAGACTGTCATTGCAAGTGCGTCCTTGTTCATTTAGAAAACACTACTACTCGATATACTGATTATGGATGATGATAATAATAGAATGAAAGTGACAATCCGTTGAAAATGTATGTATTTATTTATTTATTGAGAGAGAGAGAGAGAGAGAGAGAGAGAGAGAGAGAGAGAGAGAGAGAGAGAGAGAGAGAGAGAGAGAGTCAAGGTAAATCCGCGGTGTGGCGCAACAGGATAGGACGAACACAGGCAATCGTTTCTATAATGGAAATGTACAATAGATCTAGTAAATGAAATTCCTTTAGGCTATAAAAGGAAGATATATTCCAACAATATAGGCTATAATCAGCGGTCGAACACACGGATTTTGGAGCCTTGATAGATCAATTAAACTATGTATTTCACATTAACCAATAGATATTTAAAGCCTATAGTAACTTTAACGGTTTAAACTTTTCTGATTCGTATAACATAATATATATATAAATAATATATTGGCTCAATTATTTACAAAATATGTGTGACAGACTCCGACATGCCCATGGGCCCAGACTATTGTGCATTTATGATTAAATAGGCTACAGTCATTTGATTTAACGTCAATAGACCGATTGATTGATTGATTGATTGATTGATTGATTGATTGATTGATTGATTGATTGATTGATTGATTGATTGCGGTCCTTCATACTCAATGAATCTCTGCAGTCATTCTGGCCAGAGGATATATAGGCCTATTGGTGAGTCTGACCTTCAATTAATACCAACTATTGATGACCTTCTATAATCAATACATGCACATATATAGAAGACATGTAATATGGTTAATTTTATTTCATGTAAAGTGACTGCCTACTTAGAAGAGCTCTATATATAAATCTGTGCTATTATTAGTGAAATGTACATATAGAGTGAAAATATTAATGTCGACTGGTGGTAGAATGAAAAAGGCTTAATTTATAGGCTACTCCATCACAAGAGGGCGTAGCTTGCCAAAAAAAGAGAGCAGGTCCAAGCTGTTGGTTTAGCTTCTAGGTCACTCCTTGTAATGAGAGAGAGAGAGAGAGAGAGAGAGAGAGAGAGAGAGAGAGAGAGAATGAGGACGTCACTTAAAACTCACATCGCAACGATTTTTGGAAGTAGAAGCCTAATTTATCACGCATAATGTATGCGAAAATATCAGACCTTCCTCGCTTGATGTTTGCTTTTCCCCCGTTGCGCGGCAACCAACGGGCAAAGTCGCAAAGTATGAACACAGGCTTGATTTCTGATTCAGACCCACGTGGGAGAAGTCTGGAAGACCAAAATGTGACGTCACACAGACATTGTGACTTCACATGGACGAAAACACGCGTTGTGAGTTGATTTTGTCATTTGGAGCAGCTGCATGCGTCATTGCGTCTGTGCAACGTGGTCCTGTCGCCGTCTTCCATTGACAATTAATGGTAGACTGCATCTTTGCTTCTGACTGTGTGTGAACGCAAGTAAGACTAGAGAGTATAAAAGACTAATATAAAGACTAAGGTTTTTTATATTTAGTCGACTAAGACTAAACAATTTCAGAAGACTAAATAGGACAAAGACTAACACTAAATACATCTAAATCTGCTGAATAAATTAGCACTGCATGCACAGAGGTGGTCATCGGAGAGGACACCGTGACTGTCACACCTGTAGGGGGCGTCCTTGTGTCAAGAACACACAGCGGGGGGTCCTCATCTCTGAGTTATACGTCTCCTTTAAGACAGTGGTTTTCAACCAGTGGTCCGGGGACCACCAGTGGTCCTTGAGGGGCTTCCAGGTGGTCCCCATGCAGCTAAATGATGGAGAGTTAATAACCAAAAGGACCCTTATCTTTAACTCTAGGGTTTCATTTTACACTCTCGAGTTACTTTTTGTTAAAGGACCACTAAACCACTTTTCAACCTATCTTCATATAATTGGTCCGCACTAATGATCATGATAAAATAGCACAATTATTTTCCTACTACGTCTGTCTCATTGGAGGGCTGTGGGCAGTTCAGAAACCCATCCACCAGTGACATCGTCGATGGGGAATCCAAGTTTATATAGAAATGGCAGGCTTTCTATTCCTGAAACGTTTACCTAATGATGATGTCACTGGTGTATGGGTTTCTGAACTGCCCACAGTGGTCCTAGTCTACATACACAATTCGAGAATGTAGATTACCGTAATTGTTATTTTGATCAACGTTTGCGTGTTGTCTCTCCTATGTTACCACATCAATACAGCATGGAATTATTGTGGACAAAATCTTATCCAACGATAGCAAAATATTATATGTTTTTGGGTCTGAGAAGCTAAATCTAAATCTCATCAAAATAGTGAATGGACCTTGATATGAAACAGGTTGAAACCCACTGCTTTAAGATCATGATGAATAATATGTATCCTATAAATTAGAGTAAACCCACACATGAATGCAACACAAAACACAGCTGGTGTTCAGATTTAGTGGGATTGTAAAATGGTACATATATAGCGCCTTTCTTTATCCAAGGCACTTTACAGAGATTGTGCATTACATTCACCCATTCACACACCGATGCCGGAGAAAACCACGCAAGGCGCCAACCTGCACATCGGGAGCAATTATAGGGGTTCAGAGTCTTGCTCAAGGATCACTTCGACACTCACTCTGGGGAGCCCGGGTTCGAACTGGGAACCTTTGCGGTTGCCATCCGGTCACTCCACCCCTGAGCCACTGCCGCCCCCATTGAATTATCCTGGGATGATAGTGTGGTGTTTTATGGCACATAATATAAAAAGCAAGGCTTTTGCACACCTACAGGCGACAGGTGCGTAGGAGAAGGACAGCCAAGTGCCCGACGTATTGAAGAAAGAAGGGACTCCCACACACTGTCTTCAAGTTCAAATCCAGTTAAATCATTTATTCAGGAAATGGAAACGTTCGACCCATACGACCTTCACCAGGCTATCTTTATGTGATGGGATTTATGTGATGAAGATAGGCTGATGAAGGTCGTACAGGCCAAAACGTTGCTGTGTGAAGTTTCCTGAATAAACTGCATTTGAAGACAGTGTGCGGGAGTACAATAGTACAATATAGCACAATAGTACTACAGACGAAAAACTGTTTAAGTCCACACTAATTATCCATAATGTATAAATGATGGATAAGGGTTCAGGACAACGAGGCCTTTTCGTGGAGGGGTCAGAATAAAATTTGGACTTAAACAGTTTTTCGTCTGTAGTACTTTATTATCAAAAACTGCTACAGTAATTGCAATGTACTGTATATAGGCCCACGAGATGGAGTCACAGTCAGAGGTGGGTATTGTTGTATGCCTTTGCAGTATATCTCACGGCGATATTTCAATAAAACAATTGTTTGATAGGCCTACATAAGTTAACAACCAGGAGGATTCCTACTAGTTGCTGTCAGGCAGAAACCTAAGCTGCTATTTTCATTTGAATCCTGAATAGTAACAGTTTTGGATATGAGGTTTCCACCTGACAGAGTTGACTGCATGAATTATTTAAATAACACCCCCGTCCCCCATTTCTTTAAAAGTAACGGTTTTGGACATTTCCACCCAACAAACTATTGTAGGTGCCATGAGGAGAGCATATTATTTGTTAGGTTGGCAGTAGCCTATTATTTGGACACTTGGTGGCGGGCTCTTGACAGCACTGGGTGTGGTTTGTATAGGCTATTTAGAGGTCAGGTGCAGCAATCAGACAAGGACACACACACACACACACGCACACGCACACACAGCCAGGCAGAGACATACAAAAGAACAGGAGAATCGCTACATATTATGAATGCAATGGTACAGTATGTTCATTTCAACTGCACAACTTTCAATAAATACACCACAAACTGGAATTACGACTGGACATCCATATGTTATGTTTCTGTGTGTGTACTGCTGCGTATAGGACCACCTGTGAAGTAGGCTAATGGGCAAAAGGAAGGTGAAAAATTGCCGTTACTAAGGCACAGGTCCTTTCTAGCCCCTTTCAGGGACCCTTGGTTACCTTTTCTGCATTTGGGACGTCGGTATCGACGTCCCAAATACAGAAAAGGGCTAAGGTTCTTCTCCCCATTTTTGGACACGAGGTTTCCAATCAAGAACTATGATAAGTTAAGGTGTGCATATCTGTGAGAACGAATGACCTCACCAACCTCTAGCATCGTGTGTTTTGTGCACTGTGAAAGCCTGAGAGCAGTGGCGGAAAAGCAATGTTTACTTTAAAGTCAATTAAAGTATCAATACTGCAATGTAGAAATAAAAGTCCAGAATTTAAAAAGTACAAAAGTATTGGCATCAATATGTACTTAAAGTACCAGAAATATAAAGTACTCATTATGCAGAATGTCAATTCAACACATTTTAAGCTTGGAGATCTGCTATTTTCAAATGACCGAAATGTGCATTAGCCTAAAGGTATGTTTTGTAATAATAATCAAAATATACAAAGTAACTAGTAACTAGATTTCAAATAAATGTAGTGGAGTAAAAGTACAATATTTGGATCCGAGATATAGTGGAGTACAGGTAATACTAGTGTTGGAAGTCGGAAATACTCCAGTAAAGTAAAAGTACCTCAAAATGTTACGTATACACTACAGTACTTGAGTAAATGTGCTTACTTTCCAGCACTGCCTGCTTTAACTCTGAGAGTTGGAAACTGATAAATGAACACTTAACATTTTCACTGTGTGTTTGTGAGATTGTATTAATTTATGTAACACTGATACTGTATATAAGATCATAATTAAATCAGTACACAGAATTTCTTTGCTTTAGTATTCATCTTGACAGCAGTCTTTTCACAAGTCACTTCAGCGTCGCAGAGTCGTTTGAATGGTTCAATTTGTGTCAATGCCAGACAAGTGTATTATTGTCTATTGATTCATAAAACATAGAGGCAGTGAAGTGTGGCATTAGTGCAACGTGTGCGTCCAATTCTTTCACAAACCGTAAATGGATTATTTGTGGTGTTGGCTCGTTTATGGGGATTGATGCTCATTGCTGAATGGCATCCATTGTGATTATCTTTTTCCATTTTATTCCAATTGTGTTGATGTGTTTTCTCTTTGTAAATTGCCAGGAATAGGAATGCAAACAAACCCATGGATTTGTGACACAATATGAACAAATGATTGAAGTAAAGAGGATTTGGTTGTTGCTATACTTTTCCACTTGTATCAGCTGGAGAGCAGTCATTTCTCTTCCATGCACAATATTCAGGACTGGCAGTGCTTAGCTGGCTTTAAAACATTAACCTCATGAACCCTATAGCATCCCTATTAAGTACTCCCAGACAGTATAGAGTCGCAGAGATGCAAGTTGCAGCTTCGAGCAGGCGTCTCTTCTGGGACGTCAACTCAGCGGGGGGGGGGGGGGGGGGGGGGGAACCGGAAACGCTTTCCCCCGCTGCAAGTTGTAGCCACGCGCAAGCTTCGTTTCCATCCACCGGCTGTTTAAAAATCCGGAAGCGACTCCTGCTCTAAGCTGCAATTTATGCATCTTCGTGAGGAGTATACCTATTCTGGGCCAAACATTCTTCCAAAATTGCTCGCAACAGGAGGATGCGTTGTGAGCTTGTAGATTAATTGCCTATTTTTGGCAAAGACTTTAAGTCTAGATGGGGGACAAATTAGTGGGCTTAGTAGTATGTACCCCTGGGGGACTCCTGTCAACCAAGTATGCACAGTTGAACTTGTTTATTGCCACATTTGGTATGTGTTTTCATGTGTCTTGCATCTGTACATTTTAAAATGTATATTGTTTTTTAGTTTATTTCTATATTTTACCATGTTATGAGGATAAAATGCTGTCCATTTTTGTTGTTGTTGTTGTTGTTGCACATAATCATGAGTGATTCAAATGATGAGTTTGAAATGAAGTCCTACACCTGCCATGTTGGGACCAAACAGGTGCTGCAAACAAATTAATTCGGTTCTACGCCAATCAGACTGTTCAGACAAATTGAAACATTTGTGTGGTCAACGTGTGGTCCTCAACATGGCAGGTGTAGGAATACATTTGAAAGTCGTAATAACTTTGGCCAGGTCCTCAAGTCCACAGGTTGAAAACCACTGCTATAGACACGTAACTCGTCATCATGACTACAATCTGAACATAGTTGTGAGTGTGTCTTAATGAACAACCGATACGCTGCACGAATGCAAACAAACACAAGTCAACAATCAACAACATGCCAACAATGTCCTGCAGAAACTCATATTTAGTTGTAATTTCCGCTGCCTCCCTGGCCAATGTTTTTGCTGTGAGAGACGCTGACTGTGCAGTTGTTGAGACAGGGTCCATGTTGTGTTTGTGCTTAGAGTACTGACCAAATGCTTATTTAGAGACATCTTTGCAAGTGGAGCGAGCGTCAAGGTTCTCTGCTGCACTAAACTGCTGAGATAAGTAAAACGGGAGCGTTCTGCTGAATGACTTTTGGAAACACTTTGTTAAACAAAGTGCTTAGACAAAGCACCCCTCTCCTGGGTACAAACGACAGCCGTGATGAAACAAGCTTGGTTTGGCAAAGGAAATAAAGTGTACTCGAGAAAAGGATGTTGTGAACAGAGACCTATTCATTTATTTGGGAGGGTTTTTTGTATATGGCATGTCCATGAGGCACACAACATAATGCTTCACATTGTCACGTCATATGACGTTTATGATGCAACCATGACCAACCTTTAAAACATTTATGTCATATCGGCATACAAGTATTACCAAAATGTCTCTGTTTTTAGTCTGCACTTGTATAAATCTCAAGTTTCTTCGATTAGCTAAAAGAACAAAAAACAAACAAATGTCTTAACCATGAAACCATGGTCATCTGCAATAGAAATATGTGATGTTTCATAATATGACCTTTGTGTTTGGCATATAAGTGGGATAGCCGCCCTATACCTATATCCTATATACCTATAGATAGCATTGGTGGAAAGTAACTATCAAGTACATTTACTCAAGTACTGTAGGCTACTTAAGTACAATTTTGAAGTAAGAAAAAAACAGGTGCGCTTCATCTGGAAACTGCCCTTTGTTTAACTCATAAACCAAAATAGAAGATGCACGACTGGCCCAACACTGACATGTTTCGGCAGTAGCCTTCTTCAGAGCATCTTTTATTTTGGAGTGGCGCTTTTCCATTTCGTTGGTTTATGAGTTAATACAATTTTGAAGTATTTTGTTTGACTTTACTTGAGTTTTTCCAATTTCTTTTACTTTTACTTTATACTCCACTACATGTCAGAGGCAAATATTGTACTTTTACTCCACTACATTTATTTGGTGTAACTTTAGTTACATTGTAGATTGTGATTATTATTACAAAGTATACATTAACCACTTCAATCAGCCCTATTTCGGCCATTCTAAAAAAGACGATCTACAATCTCACAATGCGATGCGATGCGATCATGCGGCGCATTGTAAGCTTGTAGATGTGCTATTTTCAAAAGATTTCTTTTATACATTTGAAAACATGAAACGAGACATTCTACACAATGAGTACTTTTACTTTAAGTAGATTTGTCTGCCAATACTTTTGTACTGTTACTGTGTGTGTGTGTGTGTGTGTGTGTGTGTGTGTGTGTGTGTGTGTGTGTGTGTGTGTGTGTGTGTGTGTGTGTGTGTGTGTGCGAGCGTGCGTGCGAGCGCGCAAATCTTTGAATATATATTCTAGCAGAGTGAGTTTTTAACTCAAATCTTTGCTACTGGGGGGGGTCCCTGGAACAACATATTTTCAGATGGCCAAATACAAATAATTCTGGGCATGACATGAAAAAGGTTGAGCACCACTGACATAGAAACATAGGTTAGAAGACATTTGTTTAGAATCTGGGTTAATATTCAAGCAATATGTTTTCCTTATTTCCTTAGCCTTATTTTGGTCAAAACAGATGGTAAAACACTGGGCTCACTACATTTCCACTGGGCTTCTTTATATCCATTCGTGATTTCTAATTCAATCTCATATTGTCTTCATCATATTTCAATGTTGAATCTCAGTGGCTATAGTATAATTTATGTTGAGTTTACACCGTAAATGATCTCTCTCCTATTGGAACCATGTGTTGGTTTATAGATTATGACATGTAAATTACATTTATGGTCTTATACTCCTGTGTCTTGTCTCTCTTCTTTCTCTCACCGTCAGGACTTGAATTGTCTTGTATAACAGCCAACATCCTCAGCTCCAGACAGGTGGGCTGGATGGGGGAGCACAGCAGAGCCAACAGTCATGCTCACAGAGTTGAGTGTTTATGCCTGTCACTAAATGGATTGTCTCACCTTCTTCAGAAGACGAACATCAGCTGCTTGAGATGCCAGCACTGCAAATGGATCCTGGGGCTTTGAGTCGCATAATGACCGGCGGCCGCCGCCGCCGCCGTCATCTGGTTCAGACATGCTTCAATCAGACGCGACGCCTGCATGCGTCGTCAAACAGACGGACAATCTGGAGGCTTTCGTGTTTTGCCAAATCGAGTTGCCGCGACTTCCCGTGGAAAGGGGATGTATAAATATGCATTGTATGTTGTGATCATGTTTTGTCTTTGTGTGTGTGTGGCCTGTGCCTGTGATGTGTGATGAATTTACAATCCACCTCTTATTTACCACATTGGCAAACAATTAAATGTTCTCCCAGGGCCATTTGGTATGGTGATCTTTCTGTGTGCAGAGAGCAGTATATTATATATAGCTAATATAAATGACTATAGTTCAAAGCACAACACTGAAGACATTTATTTGTACGCCTGCATCACGGTCAAATACAGCTCTGAACTGTGCAGGACATTGATTGCAGTTGTGTGGATGTACAGTATATAATAGGCTATTCTCTTTCTAGTCAAAGGCCCAAGTGCATATACAGTACAGTACATTTGCAGTAGTGTCATTATGATCGTAGTGTGTCTGTTAGGATTGGACCTGTACATTTACAGTAGAATTAGGACTGAACCTGTACATTTTCAGTAAATGGTGCATTTATATGGTACATTTATATAGCGCCTTTAAGGCGATTTACATAGTGCATTACATTCACCCATTCACACACACATTCATACACCGATTGCAGCGGAAGCCATGCAAGGTACCAACCAGCACATTGGGAGCAATTTGGGGTTCAGTGTCTTGCCCAAGGACACGTCGACATGTGGACAGGAGGAGCCGGGATTCGAACCGCCGACCCAAGGATCATTGGACGACCTGCTCTACCTCCTGAGCCACAGTCGCCCCAGAATTAGGACTGGACCTGGACATTTGCAGTATAGTTCCTGTTAGGATTTGACCTGTGTAGACGGTACATTTACAGTCAGGATTGGACCTTTACTACTTTCCATCGGGGATCGCCACAGTGGATCATCGATTCTATTCTGTTTCCGTCTGGTCCCGCTTCCCTGCGTCTTCCTTGGACCTATACAGTTACAGCTTTTATTATCCTCTGACAAGCTCTTGCCAAAAACAATGTTTGTCTGTCGTAACTGACTGTTAACGGGCGGTTCCATTTTGGAACCCCATGTGTACCCCATGTAAGAATCTCTTCTACAGGATATCTTTCATATCGTTGCCTCTTATCCCCATATCTTTTGTTTGAGTTTACTACATGCATATATTCATATACAGCGTCACACAAGAGCATCAAAAGTAGCAGATCTGCAAGCTCATGTTTGTAGCTTGTAGATCTGCTATTTTACTATTTTGAATTTGAATCCGTTTTGGACACATGACCACTGCAGTATATGATGATTATGTGTAGACGTATATTCATTCATTCATTCATTCATTGTCTCCACCAGCCGAAGGCATGGGGAGAGTATGTTTTGCACTCCGTCCGTCCGTCCGTGTGTCCGTGTGTCCGTGTGTCCGTCCGTCCGTCCGTGACCAGCTAATCTCAGCCACCGTTAACCCGGTCGATGCCAGATTTTGCACACACACTCCCTGGATGCCAACCATGAACCTCTGCCCCAAACTTTCCAGAACGGCCTGTTATAGCGCCACCAGGAGGCCGCTTTGTGCAAAACAGGTTTTTGCACAGCACACCTACAGATTTTGTCCAAACATCACGCAAATTGGTACACAGTCTCTCTAGAGCCATTCAACCAAACCGGTCTTTCATATTTCTCACACTCCATCCTGATTGGTTAAGATTGGCTTCCAAAGTTCACAGGAGTGCTCAGTTTCAAACAAAATGCTGCAAATCATGAACACATCGCGTGATTTCCGTGAAATTGTGCACCCACATTCCCACTAGGCCGAGGACAAAATGCCACATGAACAATTTCAACTCAGCCTCAAGGTGGCGCTATAACTGGCCGAAAAGTGTTTTTACCTCTAACTGCACGGATCTGTGGATAACCTGGTGGAGACCTGTGCCCAGAAGGGCACTTTTTCTAGTTGATTATGTGTAGACGTATATTCCCATAGGCTACTTCTCTATGTGCGGTTTAGGGCAGGGACCCCCAGGGACCCTTGAGGGTGTTCCATGGGGGTCCATGGACAAACTAAATGGACCGTTTACGTGTCTATAACTCAGATAATGTACAAACTATATACACTCATGAGTTAAATTATCACATTCTCATTGAAGACTGTACAGTGTACTGGTGTAGTGTAGATTGGGGTCCCAGAGATATGGAGGTCTGTGGCTTAACCCATTCTGACTTGAGATCAGATTCATACGAGGTTTCTGCCGGACACACACTGGTCCTGATGAACCCATTCTGACCTGAGATCAGATTCTAGAAATGTCAGTCGCTCTTCGATTTTTCAAAAATAGCAGACCTACAAGCTCGTATCGCGCCACTCGGTGGCGCGATATGAGCTTGTAGATCTGCTATTTTTCAACAGCTAAAGCATAACATGATGCCGACACCAAAATGGGTGCCCGTTCAGAATGGCTTAACGCAGGTCCTTGAAATTGAAAAGGTTTAACCACTTGAACCCCAGCATGCCTATATATTCTGGGCGGAGACATTCGCCGGAAATATGTGTGCTCAAGGTCCAAGGTTGTACTTTATTGTTCATCTTGTGTACAGGAACATAATTTTTTTTTTTTTTTGCCTTCCGCAAGTTCAGACGATACAGCTGCTCTGCAGGTCCCAGCGATGCTTTTGGGAAACCTTTATATTTTATATTTGATCAAAAACGAATGTTTTCTTCTGTTCTTTTTTCACCTAAACATCATCATTGATGTTCATTGTTTAGTCGTACAATGCCATTCGCCGTGATATTTGTATATAAATACCCCCCACAGAGGCAGAAATTCACACACAATCTCTGGACCCCATTGACCTTTAACCCGGAAAAAAGTAGGCTAAGTAAAATGCCTGTAATGTTATATATATTTGTTGTGATCATTAGGATGCCTCGAACATGTTTTATTTATTATTGTGAAAGATGTCCCCCAAATGTAAATGATTAATTTATTATTATTATTTTAATATTTATTTATAAATGTGCATACAATTTGCTTAAAACTTTTTTTTTCTTTTTTACACATTTTCCTCTGCGGTAGTACTAGTAGTACAAAGTAGTAGTAAGGTTGAAATCCCTTTTGTTGCAAATAGAAATATATCCGGGGCTTGCAGGGATAAGGTGAGCTTGTGAGCTGATGGGGAAACAAAGCGGTCCAAATACAGTTGTGACTCAAGTCCCTTTAAGAATAGGCCTACAGGGTTTAAGTGGTTACCAATCACTGATCTCAATTAACAACACCTGAACCCTAACGAACAGAACCCACCGAGCGGCACCCTCAGTGCCATGCAGACCAACCAGCTGCAGAAGACAGGCAGGCATTAGTCCGACACCCTATACCCCAAACCCTAAACCTAACCTCACAGGAAGCCACGGGTTAGGTTTAACCTGCCACCTGTTATAGTTTTAACCTTCTACGCATGTCGGGAGCCACTGGTTAGTTTTAACCTGCCACGGGTTATAGTTTTAACCTGCTACGCATGTCGGGAGCTAGCCACAGGTTCGTTTTAACCTGCCACCTGTTATAGTTTTAACCTTCTACGCATGTCGGGAGCTAGCCACGGGTTCGTTTTAACCTGCCACCTGTTATAGTTTTAACCTTCTACGCATGTCGGGAGCCACAGGTTAGTTTTAACCTGCCACGGGTTTAACCTTCTACGCATGTCGGGAGCCACAGGTTAGTTTTAACCTGCCACGGGTTTAACTTTCTACGCATGTCGGGAAGCCACGGGTGAGTTTTAACCGGCCACGGGTTAGTTGTAACTGGCCACACATGTCGGAAGCGACAGTGTTGTCGGACTAATGCCTGTAGGACAGTTGTCTATTGTCTAAAACAGGGGTTCTCAACCTGGGGGTCGTGACCCGAGACATGGCCAAAGCATTCCGGGGGTCCCCAGCCAAAACGTTGAGTGTGTGTGTGTGTGTGTGTGTGTGTGTGTGTGTGTGCGTGCGTGCGTGTGTGCGTGGGTGCGTGCGTGCGTGCGTGCGTGCGTGCGCACGGGTAATACTATATCTATAGGATCAATATGGGAATATTCCAGTTATCTCATGTAAATGAATAAAGCTCATAACTTATCTAAATCATAATACTGTACATTGATTTATTAACAGAATGCTACCGTCACACTTTGGTTGGCAAACACAGACAATAATCGCTGATATATTATTTGGCCACTCATGCTTTCTAAGGTGTCATTAGGGGCCCTAAGGACGAATACAAAATGAATATCAACATCCTAATACTGTCCAATAATTAGATAGGGAGGGGGGGTGAGATTATGACAGACAGTTTCTGCTGCCCCCCCCAGTCAGAAAACACGGTTTGAAATAGACACTCATGCTTTCTAAGGTGTGATTTGGGGCATCCTAATACTGTCCAATAATTAGATAAGGAGTGAGATTATGACAGGCAGTTTCTGCTGTCAAAATATGACCCCCCCGACCCCCCCCCCGACAGGTGATGTCTCCGTGAAGCACCACTGAAGCATCACACACACACACACACACACACACACACACACACACACACACACACACACACACACACACACACACACACACACACACACTCACTCACATAAATATTCATATATATATATTATATATATATATATATATAATTTTTCTTTACAACATAGTATTTTCAAAGCAATTATTCACTTCCCCCCCCCCACAACCCCATGGCAGCACAAATACTAAACAAAATCTTCGA
The DNA here is from genome assembly GCF_964188405.1 of Protomyctophum parallelum. Taxonomy (NCBI): domain Eukaryota; kingdom Metazoa; phylum Chordata; class Actinopteri; order Myctophiformes; family Myctophidae; genus Protomyctophum; species Protomyctophum parallelum. The sequence continues at coordinate 37,761,055 of NC_139718.1, read as the reverse complement.
AGAAACATCAGGAAATGTCCATGAATACAAACAAATTAAAAAATTCATAAATAATAATTTTCCTCTTATTTATCATATCAGTTCCCTAAATGCATACTATTGTAGACGCTCCCTGAGCACAGCATAGACGCCCCCCTAGAGACAGGAAGGAAGTCGTTTACTGCTCTGTTTACACCTGTGTTTTGCACCCAAGATGCAGGAGCACATACACACCTGAATGCATGATGTATTTAGAACAAGAATCCTGAAAAGAGTGAATACCGGTGACTTCTATAGGTTATTCCATAATGTGTAGTTTGAAAGGAGGTGTTGCCAGAGTCATAATTTGGTGGGTTTTTTTTTTCCTCAAGTGCTTTCATTGATTATCCTGGTGAGTTGACTGCATGCTCAACATGAACATTTTGTTATTTTAGCTGTACTGCTGCTACTATGAAGATAATATGAAAGCAGAAAACAGTCAGGCATCATTTTTGTCTGATATTCAAAGTGTTTGATATTGCAATAATTATGCTGAATTCAGTGAATTGAGACCGTCGTCATCATAATTGTTCTGCACACTTGTGGATGTGCAGGCTGGTTTTTCTTGAGAGAGGATATTCTTCCTGGTGACCAAGTGGAGCTGCTTCAGTGTGGACCCAACCCATCCACCCTATGGGAAGACTTCACCCTGTGAACGGTAGGAACAACATGGATAATGTGGTTCAAATGATTGTCATGCTACACTAAGACATTTTTTCCTGGGTACCCCCTGGAACCCAAGTACCCCTAGGGGTCCCTGTACCCCACTTTGAGAACCACTGACTTAGACTGCAATTCCTTCCAAATATGTATGGGAAGTTTGGAAAGAGACACACAGTAGTTATCATGTCATCTTCAGTAAATCTATCTTAAAGTAAAACTGAACGTATTGTTATCATTGTCTCTGAGATATTTGCGTCATGATTTTCCTATAATGTGACAAACTATGACAAAATATATTTATAAAACGTGCATCCTAAGCCATGTGCGGAAACCATCATTTCATCAGTTAATTTGAATGAAACGATTTCATATGAACCTCCGTGTAAATATGTTCAGTATTTTAAATGGGGAACAATAATGACAAGAGAGACGCATCTCTACACAATCATCTCAAATTACAAGTATATACAATATTGAAATATGAATTGTAGAATGTCCGTAAACAAACAATTCAACATGACCACTAAACGTGGTGAGGCAGCACAGTCGGATAGACACACTGTACAAAGCTGAATGAATGCAATACCAAACAGCTCTATCAACAGAAGCCGGTATCAACTTGAAGCAGGTTTGAAGATGTTCGAGTATAGCAGTTGTCTGGCCTCTGGAGGGATCTGCTCCGCTGCTGTTCCTTGTGTATACCTGGAGAAAGACAGAGAGAGGGGGGGGGGAGAAGAGGGACAGAGAGGGAGAAGAGAACCGTCAGTAACATTTTAGCACACAATTTCACGTTTGGTTTGGTAGAAGAGGCCAGCCAAGCGTTTCAAGTGGCAGAGCAGTGGCGGTGAGGGGGGGGGGTACCGCTGACTGTGTGGAGAGAGAGAGAGGAAGCGGCTCTTTAATGACGGGCCAGACAGACGAGATGACATCAAGCGTCCTCAGGGATGGTCAAGCACTGCGAGCAGCATCCTTAACGGAGAAGAAAAGAACCACTGGAACAAAACGACACCAAAACCAACAAACTGGAGTCATCATCCTCCTCCTCGGTGGATAGTTATCGCTGTGTGGTTTCGGCAGCTATGGCAACTGGATGATGAGGCTTTAACCACTCGAACCCCAGCATCCACGTTCCTGCCTGGGGAGCCAAAAATAGACGATCCACAAGCTCACAACGTTGTGAGCTTGTAAATTCACTATTTGTTAATTGGCTAAGCGATTTGGTGTATAGACGGGGGGGAAAAGTGGCGCAATACAGAGACAATTGAGGTCTAGTTTATACTAAAGTCAACTAAAAGTCTAGACTAGAGGGTTTGAAAAGGTTGGATTGAGCCAAAATCGAGGATAAGATAATACTCTAGACTAGTCCACTGGTTCCCAAACAGCTCGTTTGTGCGCTTGTAGATCTGTTATTTTCACTAGTTTGGGTCCCAGGCAAACTCGAATAATCTCTAATCTCTCTTTTGGGTCTCGACCTGAAAGGTTTGGGAACCACTTTTGTTTCTATTATCTGGTAATTAGAAAAGAATAGGCTATATTGAAAATAATAATAAATCATTACGTTATTATATTACAGTATTTATGTTCTACAATTACAAATATCTGCATGCCTCTTAGACATTGCGGATACATTTGAGTCAAATTGCACTCTTTGTAGCATTACCCTTAAACAAGGAACTTGGGGTTCTAATTATAGTCAAAATATCTGAAGTTTTATGTGTTGAGGTTTTGGCTGGTTAAAGTTTTGCTTCTACAGTGTAGACAACATAGACATACTGTACATATAGTAGGCCTACATACATGTCAATTAACATGCATAGGTTTTCATAGTGGTATATTGCATAGTGGTATGTGTGTATATTGACACACATAGACCTACTTGTGTGTCTCTAAATACGTATAAAGGTAAATAAGAAAGAAGGTACATTTCAGGTCATTTTCGCTCTCCAGCAATTTCAGTTGGCAGATTCGTCGCAACGGGAGGCAAACTGCGGCCATTGGAGTCAATGAGGTCTTATCACACATTGTTTTCTGCCGTGTTGTTTTTCGATGTGTGTACACTACCGTATACGTTTATTGAGGTATCTAAGGAGCACAAAGTAAGCTTCTGAACGTGCCAAAGTATATCGTGAGACTGTCCATCATTGACGGCCTGAGAACCAAGTCGTGTGATATTCTGCCGAGCCAGGAATGAAACATGCAGCTCTTAATAAAAATGATCCTGTGTCCACATCGAAAAACAAGTGATCTTCTTTAATATTCCTGAACCGATTAACTGACAAGCAAAAGTTCAGAAATAGTGTTTGTTCAATCAAATGAAATGTTATTTCCGCGACCTGGGGTGGTTTGCCAGGCAACGTCAATGGCACCTGCCTGGCCCGTAGTAGGCTGTCTGTACCTTCTGCTAGCATAGCCTTGGTACATAGACGCACACATGCATGTAGGATAATTTGTTCCCAATATGTGGGGGTCGTGGGGTACTTTAGGTAGCCAGTATTTTGATGCAGATACTTTTAGTACATTTTTTAATGCAACAGAGTATTTCTACATTGCCGTATTGATACTTTAATTTACTTAAGTAAGGCATGCGAGTGCTTCTTCCATCACTGATAGTCTGACACTATCATCTTCGCCAGGTCGGACTGAGTCAACGTGTTTTAGAAGAGAGCAGCTCGGACAATTAAAGCCTCTTTTATTAATAGAAGAAGTAGGTCGGGACTCGGAGTGGCTTATTGTCAGTATCAGCCGGTAACATGCAAGGAGTCTTTCCCCGTTACAATTATGCCTTAGACCCGTGCAGTGTTGTTTTCGTCGACTAAAACTAAGACGAAAAATGTTCGTCGACTACGTATTTTCACTGACAAAAACAAATGGAAACTAAATGAAAACTAAGCTACGATGACTAAAACTAAGACTAAATATACTGGCGATTTCGTAGACAAATAAAAACTAGACTAAAATGTTATGAAGGGACTAGTGGACAAGAGATCCACTATAAGTCATTTTACACTTGGTTGCATGCTGAAAATAGCTGATCTATACAAGCTCACAACGCGTCGCAACGCAACACGTTGTGAGCTTGTAGATCTGCTATACTCATACGCTGAGCTGGCGGTGCCCATGAACTTGTGGTCCAAAGGCGAGAGCTCTATACTGACTGAGCTATACCCGGACATGGACATTCATGCCCGTTCAGAATGGGTTAAAAAAGCCCTGGGCAGAAGTGATATGAATTTAGGATTCTCATTAAGGTGTAGCCATGTGCAGAGTGGCAGGCTGCATGAAGACAAATGTTTGAACAGTGAACAAATTGAAAAGTAGTGTGGCTTGTTGTTGTCAATGAAGACAAACATGAAGTTACAATGTTGTCGCTTAAAGGTATATTGAGTGATTTCACTTAATTCAAATATCACTTATTTTTTTGTTTTGTTGTGATAATCCTCCCTACTATAGAGTGTTCTGGCCATATAAGGAGTTCCTCCCTGTCCCCAGTTAACCCCTGGGGGTCAAAAAACCTTAGGTTTCGTTTTTGACTCTCTATCCTGATTGGACGAAAGGCTGGGTCCCACAGCCAAAAATGAAACCTAAGGTTTTTTGAGTGAAATCACTGAATATACCTTTAAAGCCGTATAGCTCTCTTTTTTTTCGTGCCAAGATCGACCCCCGGCCTTGGCATATAAAATATGGTTAAAGTGGTTGAAGTGATTATGATGCTGTATTGATATTTCTCTGGGTACAGGGGTCCCTAGACCCCACTTCGAAAAACCAATGCGCACGGGCTGGAAACAAATGCCTGAAATGAAATTGGAGCGAACCTCACATTTTGTTATTTATAGAAATGCGATGAGCCAAAGCACATAAACCACGTTGATCAGTCAATGTGTCAAATAATTACAGATGAAAGGGCCCCTATTCTATTAGGCTACACAATATGTAAATATCCCCCTCTAACATACAGTATATGTCATGTGGAAAACTAGAGAGAACTAGTTTCCATTGCAACAGATTGAAAATAATTGTTATACGTTATGCGTTCCTGTTCCCAACATGTCACGTTGTGAGCTTGTGGATCTGCTTTTTTGGTTGAAGAGACTTTTTGTAGCCTATGTAGACGGACAAAGACTGCACCAAGTAAAGTGGAAGTGACATTGATCAATTCCAAAATATCAAAGTATTCTGAGTCACCCCTATAGACTTGCATCAAGGGACCCACTCTGAGAAATCCTGCTATACACACTAACTCTTTTTTTCCTTGTAGAATTTAAAAGGGGGGGTAAAAAATAATTGGCTGCGGGGGGGGGGGGGGGGGGGGACACGACGACGACATGAATGGCAATATCTATCTACAATTGACGGAGTGTGTGTGTGTGTGTGTGTGTGTGTGTGTGTGTGTGTGTGCGCGTGTGCATGTGTGTGTGTGTGCGCGCGTCACACACAACGTGTTTCTGGCATAACTCGGGCAGCGTAGTTAGTCTGGAGGGACAGAGGTAATGCATTCACAAAAATATGAATATCATATGTTATATAATAACATAAGCAAGATTGGACAAATTAACACATTGGACAATTGCTCAAAAGATGCCTTGGGCTACGGCAGCATGCAAACAACGTAGTAGTTTGTGAGATTAGACATATAATATATAATAATATTACAATAGATAACCTATAATGGATCACCCACTTAAACGTTGACATTGTGTAGCATTGTTACGACGTGACGTAATACCCAAACTTAAAGAGTGTTTGAAAAACTAAAGTGAATCTTGCCAGTATGGATGGATATTTCACACTATATGTAGTCAGGACATACTATTAATAATTTTAATCAAATGGGGTAAATTGTAGCGTACGTATTTACACATCTTTTTTTTAAGTTTATACAGTTTGGTGTGTTTGAGGGATTGGGTTAGGTAACATAATCATATCATACTATAATTAACCGAATGTCTGAATGAATGAATGAATGAATGTCAGAAACAACGCTGTATCTCCTCACTGCCTTCACCAATCACTCCCACTTTTCACACAGGCATGGACCATAATTATATGGAGGTCTTAACGGAGCCATTTTTTCAATAACATTAATAATGAATTTATTAGTGAATAAAAACCCGTTTATTTGTCCGTGGTCTATCTCCGACGAGCCACTCTATTAGCACACATCTCTCCATGCCAAAAAAACTCTGCACGCTCCCAGAATCCGGCTAGGCTACATTTTACCGACGCAACTGTCATATTTACTGTACAGATATTGTTTTTACATCACCCATTTATATGAAATAATAATCCAACCGCAACCAGGGCGCAGGGTACTGAACAACTCATCTCCCCGCAAATCACGTGTCACCAGTGTCACCAGTGAAATGCATGTTGGGACGGACACAGACCCACACTGTACATTTGGGAATACCTGTGCCACAGCCCATACTTTCTGTGCTGCATGTCAAACTGGGGTCTTTCATACTTTTCAAATGGGGGTCTGTGGGCTAATAAGTGTACATTTTACAGTCCTTGCCATGAAAACATTTCCCTACCATGCATTTATACAAATATTTTCATGTTATAGTGCTGTTTTTATTCACACAAAAAAGACACAAATATATTATACAAGTTAAAACGAAGAGCAATTAAATATATTTATGGGGGGCAATAGTCCATACAACGGGTAAGGACTATGTATATTAATACAATAAACAAGCAAAAGGCCATTGCCTGACCATGGATCACACCAATGGACCTGCAACATGACTGAGGAACACGTTCCACTTCAAATCATATTTATCCAACTGATTATTCATCTTAAAGGATAACCTCTCCAAAGCAGCCACAATACCAAGCTATCAATGGTATACTTATGATTGTACTGCAGCATTTAACACATTACCCACACTGAACATCATTTGCTGTTCATATATTCAGAACGGGTAAAGACTAGTAATTACAAATTAGCATTAGCTCCTCATGCAATTCCTCTATTGACCTCTGAAGGCAAGGGGAATGTATTTGTGAAATACATACCATGCACACAAAGGCAATTCTTTTAATGAGTAATAATAATAATAAAGGGAGACAAACTAATTGAGAGCAATGTGTTTATTACTAATACGAGCGTCACTTCCAAAATAACTCATAATGTATACAGTATGAACTGTAGAGCTGTACATGAAATGAGTACTAATAAGAGGCTGATTCTACAAATACCTTCTAAATCTTCTAAATGTTGAAGATGTTTCTTGCGCGAGCTTACATTGTACTGTATGTTGTATATTCTTTTGGTTAAATCAAAAAGCTTTTTTGTTAAAGGTTTATATTCTAATAGTAATCATAATGGTTATCTATAATGCTATACATTTCAGTCGATTAGGAAAGTGTATACCCATGCATCAGCTTTGATTTGATAGTGTTCCATGGGTCCAATTTGGTCTGCTCATTTCTCTGTGGCATCACTTATCTGTATTCTGTGTGAGTTCTCTTTCCTGATTGGATCATATTGGTATCCTGAACTTAAAATGTATTTTCTTTTTACTAACGAGCTGGAGAGACAGAGAGGGCTGTGCGTGATCAATGCTCTTTGGCCACTCAGAATAGCCAAATGGTATTGATCACGCCTCCAGGTCTTTAGTTTACTCAAGTTAGGGAATAAGACCTGGTACTTAAGACACGCAAAATACAGCCCAGAGACTCATATTACTGAGCATTAACGAACACTATATAGCAATGAGTAGTCAGAATAGAGCTAAACAAAACGATATCCTCCACCACTATACCTTAAGAATACACTCTTTGTCAACATAACATTTATACTATAATAAATGTGTGGTGTCATGTCACCATACTAAAACCTTTCCTTACGTAGAATATTTTAGAAAACGCCAAAGCATTATATTCTTGTCTAAACTTTAATCTCGAAGAAAGTCACTATATTACAAAACAAAAAAATTAATAAAAACTTGATCACGAAAAAAAAGCAATGTGGCCAAAGGTCATATGAATCTAACTGTGATCTATAACATAACATATAGTCATTACTCTATGGATAAAATTAAAATAACTGATCATAAGATTTCATTTGTTTTAAATTATGAATCAATATGTATAAATGATAACTCTAAATAAAACTCTTCATTAGAGCAATATACATGTGTTTAATCTGTATTCTCTATGAAAGTTAACTGTATAATGCATGTGTTACTGTATGCATTTCTGACGTTCCTGTGCGGCCTAATAAAACCTGATCCTGATTCTTCATTCAGGATCTGATTTAAACACACAAAGGAGCATTTTCTTAATCCCTATACGTTGTCATATAACAAAGCTGAAATTGATGATTACAAAATGTACATCACATCACATTTTGTTGGGAGCTTGTACTGCATATAGATCTGCTATTTTGGCTATTTCTGAAGAAAAATAATATAATAATGCCAGTGTTTTTAAATGAATTATTATCAAACATTAATATCACAAACATGTCAGACAATATTGTCCAAAAGGGAAAGCATGTATTTTCTGTGTGATAAATAAAACATCGACCACACCATGCATCCATAAAAATGGAATGACCAGCAAATCCAACTCTATCGGTATTTACCCAGTGAAGTTTTCACTTACTGCTGTGTGTGTGTGTGTGTGTGTGTGTGTGTGTGTGTGTGTGTGTGTGTGTGTGTGTGTGTGTGTGTGTGTGTGTGTGTGTGTGTGTGTGTGTGTGTGTGTGTGTGTGTGACTATAGTTAAATGAAACTGCGCCGTTATCATGCATTGAGCGGCATAATGACATCCAGTGGATATAAAACCATCATGGTGGCTTCAAAGTGGGGGACAAACATGCATATGGTACAACAATCTCATTGATATTCTGCATGCCTCTGTTCCAACATTTCCATCGCTGAGTTGCAAAGCCATTTCAAAGTTTCCACACACACACACACACACACACACAGCCTTTTTTAAGTGGCTTCAAACTTTCCATCTAACACCATGATGTATCCATCCATCCCTTCAGGCTGCATGCAGGGCATACGATACGTGGAAACAAGCAAAATTGGGTTTCTGGCATAAATGGACGTCGGGAAACACTTGTTCCAGATTACAGCTATTTGCCTACATTACAGGCATGAGGCCATGTCTGATTAAGTTCCCCCCTCCTCCTCCCCATACATTATCATGCAAAGTCTCCACCTTGAATAGCAATGTTCAAAACTTGTCACAACGAACCGGTTTTGCATTTGGTTCCAATTTTCCCTTCCCTTTTTTTCTTTTTCTTTTTTGAGTTAAATTAACACTGGGGATTGTTTTTTTTCTCCTGCATGTGTAACCACATGAAGTGAAGGACTGGTCAAAATTAATAGTTATGGCTTCCAAAATTGTCAACATAAGCCAGCCAGTGGTTTTCTCTATACTTTCTAGTAATGTTGAAGTTGAGGATCATAGATTGTTTATGGAGATGAAGCGGTCCCGGACCCTTATATATGCTGTTATTCTGAGGAAGAGGGAAAGGAAACCCACAAAGGGAATTTGAGCGTCATAAATGCAAACACCAAAGCATCCTATTATAAACACAACAAATCTGATGAGACTATATAGGAACATTTATATTATGACGACTAAACTAACTTAACTATAGGTTATGACACTTTCTCAACACGATGGTTATAGTGTTTGTTTGTTTTTTGCCACGGGATGAAGTTAATGCCGGTCACATACATATAGTCAGACAAAAGACCAGTCATTTGAAAAGCATTCGTTATTTTCTTCATTGTCCTGTAAAATATGAAATCGGAGGAAGTTTACTTTAGTTTACTACGACCTATAAAGAGATTCCTGTGAATTATGAAATAATAATGCTTAACAAGGCTTTTTGTGACATCAGAGGGATATTAATATATGGACATTGGTTAATTAAGAACACCTCATTATTATTTATACAGATGGGAACCTTTATCTTCTGTTTTGACTGCAGTGAATTACTCAAATGTTAACAAGCTGTTTATCTTCAACCTTTATGAAAATTATATAGGGTGACATTCAACACCATGTAAAGCTTTGTCAGGTTAACAACAGCTTACTTCTCTAAATGAATAGCTACAGCGAAATGATACACTATACATTAGAAACCAAAGCCATCTGAATTATTTTCATAGAAAACTCTTCATAATTGAATTCAATTCCAGACATTGCATTCTTCACATGCATGAAAATAAATCTATATATATATATATTTGGGAGATGCTATAGTGTTTTATTTGTATTATGGGAAATGGGATGTAATAAAACATTATAGGAGAAATTACTAAAAGTATTATTATATATATATTTTTAGTATGTATGCTGTAACATTCTCAGTGTGTGTATATGTGCACATACCATTCACTTAACTTACATTTCAATATAAGCATGCATATGTTAAATTACAAAACATTCCCCACCTTGTTTGCCCAAGGTAAAACCCTGGGGGTCTTAATGCAACTCTGAAAGCCCCAAAATGGACACAGGTCAATTTTTAGGCTTTCAGAGTATAATTGCATTCGCTACATATAAATTCTCACAGCACAGAGAGTGGAGGTTGGTGGTTGTTCAATTCTAATTAACAAGTTTTAATAAATAATAAATCAAATCCTGCTGTTTGCCACAATAAACCATATTTGTATGATGTGCACATAAAATAAATTTAATAAATTTAGATTATTTTTGTGGTAAAGTGTAGTGTACCGTGTAGTGCATACAACTTTTTCAGCTAGGTCGCCCCCCTTCAACATATGACAACAACCCACCAGCCAAAGTCAATTAGATAAATTATAAGAGATTTGGCAGGGACGTTTTGTCATGTGAATAATAACTGTGACAAAGCTATGAGTGAACTCTGGGCTTTGAGTCACTGTAACAGCTTTGTTTATGCGTTTTACTGCTGTTAACAATTAATGTTGCTGAGGAGTGTTCTAGACCGCAGGCACCTTTTGGAACCATGCTCCCAGAACAAGTACTGTTTGTTTTGTTCTGGTGCATTTGGTCATCTGCATTGATCCGCTGTGTGTTGTGATAAAAGATAACTGAAAAAAAATAAACAATAGAGAACAAAAGGAGCTCTTAAAAGGTATACTGTTAAAGAGCTTTGTGCTATTAAAAACTCTTATCGTTGGCATGCAGCGGTTTATCTTTTTCCAATTCTTGACTATAAGTTTTGACATTATGGAGAATATTGCAGTCCATTTCTGAACATTATGTTAATATTCAAGATTAGTGCACATGGTCATGTGACATGGAAATGTCTGAGACTACTTAATTCTACAGAAAAGCAAACACAAATTGTCGTTTAGAATCCAATTTTGGTTAAAGTTATGTTCTTGAAGTATGAGAATTGCTCTTACAGCATTTCTAATGATATAGGTCAGCTAAGTGGTATAATAACCATGCAGTCAGCATGACGTTGGATGCCTGAAGTGATTACAAATAAATACTGTCTTAGGTATAGGCTATATGTTTGTCACATTGAATACAAAAAAATATATACATATATATTTCTCATTGAAATGATTACCATCTACTCACATAAAGACGTCTCTAGCAATCTTTCCGAACGCAACGAGTCTTCCACCAAACAAACCAGTGTGCATGATGACAACATTCAGACAAACATCTGCAGCCACTGTTGTTTGTTGCTAATAGACTGCAGGTTCAACCGTCATTCCGGTGTATCGAATTCCACAGGGGCTACACATTGTTTAGACTTCCCGAAGCATAACACAAACAACATCCACCAAGAATGGCCTATAGCTGAATTCCATGTTTTTTTTTTGCCTTCCCTATTAGCATCATTTCGTCCATCAAGCGACATTAATTGTGAGTGAATGAAAACTCCCGCAGAAGAATACGGTCTTGAAGAGGCCTGTCGCATACTTGGGCCACTTGGGAGGACCTTTACCCTACTTAGCCGTTCGACTACACTGTTTCAAGTAGTGGCAACTGAACAGAAATGCACCTGCCTGCACTGCTGCTCTCAGACCGCTCAGCATGCTAAGAGGACACAAAGTATTTGATCTAAGTGGAATTGCTGACTGCAGGTGCGGAATTTATTGCACAGGATTTCCATACCAAATTTATACCCATGTTGGGCCGATCAGAAAATGTGGTTTTATTGGAAAATACTATAATTTGACTGATAATATATACACCATAAATAATGTTTTCTTTTGGGAGCTATAAAGCACATATATGACATACAGCTACCTCTGGATGTTGCATGGCAGGCCTATAAGTATTAAACTTGATAAAATGTCTATAGTTTATCCCCAAAAACAAAGAGGCCTCCTCTCACAGTGTAATATAACCGAAAATAACAAATTGATATTCTACATCAAATGTATGAACCTTTATTGAAAGGATATCCCCTTGAGATGCTTCATCTCGTTTTCGGAGTGGGGGCAAACAGAAAACGGCAAATAGACAAAAACAATACAACAAATACATCCATGGCCATGCTGCATACATTACAAAAACAAAAACAGAAAGCTCTGCCTTAACTGGCCGCTCCCATGCACCCCTCACCCACAGAATAAGACTTAATGTATATAAACTATGAAGATGATGAGCATAGATCAAAAATCTAAAACAGACCCTTACATATATACTGTATGCACATGCAGTATCATGCATTAATGATGAATACACAAATACAAACGTGCACATGCAGTTTAGTTAAATTACATGTATTCACAGGCTTGTTTGTAAGAAACGGAGAGAACAATCTGAGGTATATATAGAAGCAGGAGCAGGGTATTTGAAGATGAGTATAAGGATAGAGGCTTTAAAGATATTGAAGGAGTTAAACGATCTATAGGGAACTGGGAACGAACATGGGAAGATTGTTCCAGTCATCAGAAGATTAATTATAGTAGGCCTATTTGAAAGCATCGACCAACTTCTTTATAATGTTGGTATGGGGACAATGAAGTATAAGGATACTCTGAATTCCTCAAATTATATGGTGAGCTAAAGGGATGTAAATATTGTTTTGGATATTCAGGAGGGGAGAGTATAGTTAAAGTAAATGCATTTAAAGATAAATAGCAGCCAGTGAAAGTGCCTTCTAGATTTAAGTGTTAACCAAATCCAAATAATGTTTTTGACAAATAACGTTGGAAATGTGGCCCCCGATAATCTAGTTTATAGTTTGCGCGCGCGCACACACACACACACACACACACACACACACACACACACACACACACACACACACACACACACACACACACACACACACACACACACACACACCTTTCTGTCTTTAATAGTAGGCTATTAGACGACCTATAGGCTATGGTTTAAACTAGAAGTAGGCCTACTAAGGCTTTATCATACGGGATGAGGTCGTATAGGCATATCTGTAAACTGATTTTAGAGCACACGGATGGAAAAGAAAATACGCGTTTTACGCACACCTCAAACTTGGCGAGATTGGATTTGGTGTGCTGTGAGTGAAGTGCAGAATCTATATATGCGTCACGTCGCTCCATTTGGCACCGGCCGCGTGTGTACCGGCGTTTAGCACCGTGGCCACAGCATATAACACAACAAGTGGCATCATGTCAAGTCTATTGATTCCCGGGCGGGCGGGAGAGAGAGAGAGAGAGCGCGGCGGCGGTCACTTTGTTGCGCGGCTGTGTCTTTGAGGCAGCAGGTCAGGACCTGGGCTCTGTGCGCATCTCTCCAAATCTCTCTCAGGTTATTGAACCAGCACGCCGTATGATGGATAAAGCACTTCAGTGACCGGCCGCAGCACGCTTTGCTTTGGTCCATCTGCTGTGGTGGTGGGCTGCATGATGGCTGCTCTGTGCTGTTCTGTTCTGAGTGGGGGAGGAGGAGGAAAGGTTGGCCTCTTTATGATCCGAACTTATACAGAAAATGCGTCGGTGATTATGTTGCAGTCAATAACACTTAAATCGTTGGACCGGAAAGCTTCCGTGCATTATTCCGATTATGACGACCGCGCTTAGAGAAAACTATTGCCATATATACGGTAACATCACTCAGAGAATAGATAGGGTAACATCACTCAGATAATAGATAACGTATACGCGCACCTAACAGTTTGCTTTCTTGCGTTCAATAAGACGATTTGGTTCATAGGCCTACCTACTTTATATTTATCTGTGCCCATATATATGGGCTATTGTGATAGCCTAATTAATAAGCGATGCTGCACGTGAACACACACGCCTGTCCGTGAAAGCATGATATAGCTATAATGGATAAGAGAAAACATATTTCTGAGCTAACGACAGAAATACGTTAAATTAAATAAGCACATTCTGACTTGATGCTGTTGAATTGAAATATTAGAAAAGGACGAGAAAACTGATCTGACACGTGCCTCGTCAAAATAGGCATATATACAGTCAAGGCAGCAGCGAGCGAAGCATCTCTCTTTTCAAATATTAAACGTGGAAAAAGTTGGAGCAAACATATAGTCATAACTAAATTATACAAAGAAATGCAACAACATAAAATCGCTGTTTTAATTTAGAAACGCCAAAACAACACGATAAACCAATAGCTATTTAGCTATAGGCCATTGTTTTAGTGCGACATAAAAATGTATAGGTAGCCGAATAGCTTTACTTTATACACGTGTTATTTGACGCACTAAACACGCCAAAAAAGGCATGTCACAACCAGCTTCACAATATAGACTATATTTATATCTAAGCAGCCTATACTTTATGACTAAGTGTCTATAGGAAATTAGGAATTATATTTCTTGAACAAACCTTGAACCGCGTCGAACCATGCTTGTCTCCGTCTGTCAGAGGCCTTCTTCATCTCATCAATCAGTCAGTCAATCAATTAACCAATCAATCAATCAATCAATAATGAAAAGGTTAGCTGCATGGGACGATAAGGCATTTGATGAGCAGTATTTGCCTCATGGGCGCCGCATGCAGTCAGATTTTTGTGTGTTTCTCTTCGTGTGGAGGGTCTTAGTCTTGCTCTCTGACTGCAGTCATCCAGAAGGTTGAGAGGTTTGCGTCATTTACATAGTGTTAGGACCCTCACAGAGACCCTCACAGAGCCCTCACAGACCCCTAGAACCGAGGCCTATATAGGTAGGCCTATATATGCAGAACTTCTCAAACTTTTTCATGCCAAAGGACCCCCATATTTGACTGCGGACCCCCAGGCTGAAAATATTTTGTGCCATGAGGGACCCCCAGAAGAGAAGATTTGTGTAAAGCAAAATTATTCAAAAATTTTATTAGCATCAAGATCGACTACATCTCCTATTTTTAATAGCCATGTCGTATAGGTTAAAGTTGTTATACATGCATGATCCTGTCAATTTTACTGGGGACCCCCTATAGGAACCCCCCTCCTCATGAACCCCGCATGGGGGTCCCCAGACTCTATAGTCCAGTATACGAAGAGTTATCACTCACTTCATCCGGTGGCTTTCTTCAAATCAAGACCGTAACGTGGATCGGTGACTATATATCTTTTGAATCAACCTCCATATATATCAACTTTACTTGTTTGGTTCAGAATGAACACATGGACACTGTCATCAACATTATAGCCAGAGATGTCTCAAGTTGTTACACGACACATATTTTCTTGAAAACTTTCTATAAACTTTGATAAAGCTGTGCAGAGACGCGTGGAGGAGCGTTTTAAATTCCACCCACTCCAGGGGTGAATGAATCCGCGCATGCCATGCGGGCGGGTGCGCGTCATGTTCTGTAGCCGCATAATTGAAGGATGCCGACCTGTTTTGCTGAAATATGCACGAGAACAATGCTTTATTATTTATAATTGCGCTAACAACTTAAACGGGGACGGGGTGGTCTCAGTATCTCGGCATAATTGATGGCTGACCATGTCACATCTTCATTTGCTCAATTAAGGTTTAGGTGGCTACTTTGCGGTGCCGTGCCGCGCCGTGCTAAATTTCATTTAGTGATGGCTTCTCATGCGAATGCACGATTTCCTTCTTCTCCAGCATGAGGAAGTGGTATTAAAGTTCTTTAAACATGTGGCCATTCCTTTTATATAGGCCTGACAAAGTTTGGGACCGTATAGCCGTATAATTTTGTATCCTATAATATCCGAGGAATATCATCTCACACGATTTATTTTATGTTTGGCATGTTTTAGTATTATGTTGAGTTTAGTAATAAGTAACGAAAGCAAATCATGAATACATAGACTTCTATACATTCACTAATCCTACTCATGATGCATTGTATATGTCAGTGGCAGTTATCATATAACAACACGTTGCATTGAGGCTAATATAGAGCCATGTGATCAAATATTCCCATGAGAATGATATAATGCCTCATGGAACATCATTAGGTCACTGATAACCATGTGCATTAGCCTGATGTTTCATATATCTGCTATAGGCTGTAATGGTATAGCCTACGCAGCCATGCGTGGAAACATGCAGACAAATAAGCTAGTAATGGGTTGTTGATTGTTATTCATTATACGCAGCATGTCAATGACGTTTTCTTTCTTTCTTTAATCCGGTGTGGTATCTGATCTCTCTCTCTCTCTGTTGTTGTGGTTCTGTTGATTCTGGCACTGGCGCCAGTGCAGTTTACTCAAAGATTAAGATGTCAGGTCAAGCAGTTTCTTTATTCACATGAAGTCCGCAAACATATAAGCAGAAGTGGCATCACTGCGTCCATTGAACTTGAGGATTTGAGACTCTCCCTGGTCTTAAAATGTATGCCATATCATCTCAAATTTGCATTATGTTATTGTTAAATAAAAACATCGATGACTGCACCCCATGCAGGATTTGATCTCCAAATCTTGAAAGCCTGTTTCTGAATTGTGGAGTTTTGTGCCAGTATAGCCTATATAGACTTATAGGCCATATAGGCTATTTCGAGGTGCCTTATAACTATAAATATGTGAAAATGATTTAAATTAATAGTCACAGGTTCGAGTCCCTAAACCGGTTCCCTTTCAATAAATTTCAAATGAGCTTTATTGGCATGGTAAAGCATACGTTTACATTGACAAAGCAAAGTGTCAAAATATAATATTAAAAACAGTTGAAAATGAGGAAAGTATGCATGCATTTTGTAAACGGAGCTATATGTCAGTCACATTGCGTGTGTTATACAGGGTGGCAAGCTTTTTGAAACAAATGGCACCAAAACTTGCAGACAAATAGCAGCATTTCCCCCCCTCAAAAATATTTAAATAAAAGTTAAAAAGAAAAGGGGAAAAAAGCCTCAGATTTAAAATGCGTTTAAAGGTAGCAGCTCTGTTTACATGCACACGTGCAGCAGGTGTAGTCAGAGCAGGCAAACCTGACGCTCTCTCTAAGACGCTTAAATGAGCTGGACACCTTCATTGTACCTCTTTGATGATGCTTGTGTCTGCTCAAAGTGCTCTCAGAGTTCCTGACTGTGTGGAATTCCCTGACGCAGAATAAATGTCAGTTCATGATCCCATGCAGCTGATGTGCAGTGCAGTGCTGCTGCTGGACTCAATGGAGGAGACAGTCCAAGCAAGGCAAAGCACGTGTGTTGACAGTTCAGAATAGGCCTATATTGCTATGATCTCTACATAATGTATACGCGTTATTGATGTAAACAACCTGACGCATCATTTATATGACTTATAGGCTAGCTGTCTTGCCGATATTAAGATGTGTTCTTGTCGATGGAGTGGGCTATAACTATATATTTAGCTGGGGAAGCAAACTGCGTTTTCATCAATCACCCCCCCCCCCCCCCCCCCCCCCCAAAAAAAGAAAAGAGGAGAGAGAGGGGGAAAAAAATCGTCGTCAATGACTATTGTTTTGCTCGTTTCGGAGACGCTCGCTCCGCCCCCAGTGTTTGTCGTAAAAAGCTACAATAAACCGGGCGCTAAAGAGCGCCCTGGGCTCGCCTCCTTCTCCAAGGCGATCAATAGGATCTCAGCCGCGCCACAAGCGCTCTTACGTAGTTCCATCCATCCACAAGGAGCAGAGCTGATCCAACAACACGGTGGTTGATCTGGGGAGGCTCGAGGAAAAAAAAAAAAAAAAAAAAAGGAGAGAGAAAAAAAAAAAGAAGCATCCCATCTACCTGTGGTTTGCTTTCTGAACCATGTCGCTGAGCCCAAAGCATACAACGCCTTTCTCAGTGACAGATATTTTGAGTCCAATCGAGGAGACCTACAAGAAGTTCAGCGGTAGTGGCGGTGGTGTCATGGACACAGCGGGGAACCTCTCCTCTCCACTGGGAGCCTACCGGCAGCCGCAGGCGGGCCAGGCCGGCATGCAGCAGCACGCCATGGGCCACAACGCCGCCGCCGCCGCCGTGGCGACCACCTACCACCACATGCCGCACCACGCCGGCATCTCGCAGTTCTCGGCGCACGGCGCGATGGGGGGATACTGCAACGGCAGCCTGGGCAACATGGGAGACCTGCCGTCCTACCAGGAAACTATGAGGAATAGCGCGGCGGCCACGGGATGGTACAGCGCCAACCCCGACCCCAGATACTCCACAAGTAAGAAGAGCTTTCATTTTATGCGCATGCATTGTTTTATTTGTTTGTTTCAAAATTCTCAAATGTGTAGGGGTTTGAAGGCACAAAAATGATCAAATAATCAAATAATGGCCTCGTAATCACTTTATGTCTAATTATTTTTAATGTTGCAAAGATGTTATATTTATTGATGTCAATGTGGCACAGCATTTTTAAGAAAGTTAAACAGTTAAACTCAAAATACACTAATTCACAGCAGTATAGGCTAAGTTGTAGCATCTTTGACAAAAGATTATAATGTCATAGGAAATTATTATTATTGTTAGGCCTATTATTATTAGCCTATTAATATTATTATTATGCAATAATAATAATAATAATAAGCGTACATTATCATGTAGGCCTACTTTATGGAGGGGGGGTATTTATTATCAGGCCAAAATGTAACACCATGCCGTCTTCAGGCAAAAGATAATAATAAAAAAAAAAAAACCATAATATTTCTGCTGATTGAACACACGTGTATGTATATATATTTTTAAGTTTCTAGATTCATGGGACCTTCCACAGGTATGAACATGGGCGGGATGGGCGGCCTGACGGGCATGGCGGGGGACCACCACGGCTCCAAGGGCTCCATGGTGCCGGCCGTGCTGCACGCCGCGCCGCGCAGGAAGCGCCGCGTGCTCTTCTCGCAGGCCCAGGTGTACGAGCTGGAGCGGCGCTTCAAGCAGCAGAAGTACCTGTCCGCGCCGGAGCGGGAGCACCTGGCCAGCATGATCCACCTGACGCCCACGCAGGTGAAGATCTGGTTCCAGAACCACCGCTACAAGATGAAGCGGCAGGCCAAGGACAAGGCGGCGCAGCAGCTGCAGCAGCAGGACGGCGGCGGCGGCGGCGGCAACATGCAGTCACAGTGCCAGCAGCAGAACCAGTCCCCG
Organism: Protomyctophum parallelum; assembly: GCF_964188405.1. Classification (NCBI taxonomy): domain Eukaryota; kingdom Metazoa; phylum Chordata; class Actinopteri; order Myctophiformes; family Myctophidae; genus Protomyctophum; species Protomyctophum parallelum. The sequence continues at coordinate 37,741,953 of NC_139718.1, read as the reverse complement.
AGGCGCGTGGCCGTGCCGGTGCTGGTCAAGGACGGTAAGCCGTGTCAGAATGGCTCCAACACGCCGACACCCAACCAACAACAACAACAACAACAACAACAGCAGCAGCAGCAGCAGCAGAACGGGGTGGTTCTGCAGCAGCAAGGGGCCTCCTCTAACGTCATCAACGCGCATCAGAACCAGCAGCAGGTGGTTTTGGGCCAGGACCTTGACGACATGTCGCCCAGTCCGCCGTCCCTGCACAGCCAGCTCAACATGGCACAGATAGACACGTCGGCCGTAGATTACACCTCCAACATGGTCAGCTCGAACCTCCTATACGGCAGAACGTGGTAGGAATTAACTACAGTATAATCTTCAGTACTGTTTTTTTGTTTTTTTGTTATGAACCTGCTGACGGATCATGAGCCCCCCCCCCCCCCTCCCATGCACGTATACGAGAAGAAATTAACCGTGATGATGATGAAACTATATCACGTTTTGGCTGACGTTATCACGCCGAGAAAATGGAGCCTCTTTTTTTTCCGTGATGGCCGCGGACGCACAGCGCGCAGAGCGCGCACAGACGCACGAGGCCGGGGCCACATTTTCTTGACATGTCTGACAGAGACAGAGAGATGGAGAGAGAGGGGGGGGGGGGGGGGGGGGGCACTGGGACTCTATTTTTTGAATTTCACGAAATGGCTGCCCTTGAAAAAAGCAGTTGTGTTTTTTCCTTTTTTTGTCTCTGGACCTTTTGTAATCAATGTTTATGATGGACTTCCTTTACGATGTTTTAAATGTAGAAATATTGTGGGATGCTCTTTCCACCTAGGAAGAATTAATGGAGGTTTGATGTTGGTATCAGGTTTTGAAGTCCTCAAGGTATATAAATATATATACTATAAGTATAATGCCACACCACTCTTTTGGCGCGGGTGGGGGTAAACGTGATATTTTATCCTATTAATATTGTAAACTAATGTATTCATTTTAGACTGAAAGAAAGTAGGTTACTGTATATTTGGCTAACACACACACACACACACACACACACACACACACACACACACACACACACACACACACACACACACACACACACACACACACACACACACACACACACACGAGGAGGATGCGTTTCAACTGTATAATCGTATTACGTCCACTTTATTATTGCTTTCTTTTATTCTTTTGTAAGTTTAAAAAAAACGAACAAATGCGTGATGCAGGCTGCTGTAGGCCTATATATGTTTCGAACCCAACTGAACGTTAACAATAAATAACTTGAAGTGTATATACGAGCTAGTCTTGAGGAATTAATTTATAGAATCTGATGTCTTGTCTGGAGTGGATTTCAATTATGTTTTGATTTAGGACAAATTGATTTGGAAGACAGGGTCGATGAGGTCTGGTTTGGCATAATTCACATGGAGTGGTGTTGTTGGCTGAATTGTCTGTATAAACAATGGACGCATCATGGCTATAAGCTTACAATCTACTTATGACGCACAGACTATAACTTTAAAAACGCAAATAGAATTAACAAGTTATTTTTTTAATGAATTGGTTCGTATCTATTTTATTTTCTTTTCTATTTGAACAAACTCTGGAACATTGATATAGTTATGATTTTTAAATGGTTGAATTCAAGCTTTTACAAACTACTTGATGAATGAATTCGTTGCAATTATTTATGATGAGTTGATATGATAATAATTCCAGAGTATATGTGGAGGAAGAGCCTATATATAAACATACGTCATAATATAGTGATGTAGAAGAGTCTTCGATAGGCCTAATACTATTGACATTATTAACAAAAAAGAACCATGATCATTGTTGTGTGCATGTTCCCTATATTGTTGAGGCCCAAACTGTTGCCTGCTAGCGAGTTTGTTTTCAATACATTTATCGTCTCCCAGCCGGTTCTGAATGAGGTTTAAAAAAATAATTTGAATGCAATACCCTGAAACCAAATGGCTATAGATATACAATTTAAATAAATGAATACAAATGTACAACACTTCAACTATCGATCCCAAACAATAATCATGTCTTACCTAAATTAAAATGTAGTACAATATGACAAAATGATGTTCTTTATTTGTCATTACTGTAACATTTGGAATAATTCCACTGTCATATATACTTTTCAGCTGTTTTCAATCTTTCCATTTCAAATTTTAGAAGTTATAAAGGCCCCAAAATACAACCAACACACAATTTGATATACTAAACATTGATCGTGTGAAAAAGGTTGTTTACTTTAAATGTAATATGTTGTATTAATGCTAGAGGAACTACAGTTGAACCAAAACATATAGGCTACAGTATATTGTCAAATTAAGTATAGACTGAACAAAAGTTATCTAAAGATAAGCTATATGGAAATTCTTTGCATTTTATTTGTTTGTGATGTAGTCAGATGCAATATGACGTAAATGATGGACAGCAATGGCCTGCACGAGACACACGCACGCGCACGCACGCACACACTCTCTCACACACACACACACACACACACACACACACACACACACACACACACACACACACACACACACACACACACACACACACACACACACACACACACACACACACACACACACACACACACACAGAGAGAGCATATATATTATTCTATTTCATTTAAACACGTTTGGAAATGACTTCCCATCTCCTTCGTTGATGATAACCTGCGATGCATCAGCTGCTCATGATGATGCGGTGGTGGTGCTGCTGATGGTGGTGGTGGTGATGATGGCTATACGTATATCACACCCGCGTCTCAATGAAGACCTTGGAGAGGATTCATTTCCAGGTCCTCCACGCAACCTGCCAGTGCCAGCTGTATGGATATGTGCGCTATAGTATAGTATCATCACCCCGCGCTCTTCAAAGGACGCGCCGGAGCCAATATACACCTGACATTTGGAATTGGTCTCAACGACACTGTCATACATGCATGGCATGCAGGCCAGGCAACCACTGTGTCTGTGCGAGAAGAGAAGAGAATGGACTTCCATATAAGAGTATTAAAAAAAAAGAGAGACGCATTCCTCAGTGTAGGATGATGATTGTCTCTGTTTTGTCACGGGGAGGAGGGGGGGGAGTATGAATGAATGAATGAATAGAAGCCGCCCCGGCCAAGCTTTTGATGATGGACGACATGGAACCAAAGTGGAGGTGAACCCGTTTCTCCGTTCAATAGGTGTAGTTACATGGACCGCTAATAGACCGCGCTGCATGGGTAATCATTGGCCATTGTGCCTGTTGCTTCTCCAGATTTATTGAGGTGCACCTCCATTTGTGGGAGCGTCCCCCCCCCCCCCCCCCGTGTGTGTGTGTGTGTGTGTGTGTGTGTGTGTGTGTGCGTGTGTGTGTGTGTGTGTGTGTGTGTGTGTGTGTGTGTGCGTGTGTGTGTGTGTGTGTATGTGTAAATTGGCGAGACTGCATGTGCTCATCTTTGTGTGGTCTTAGCACTATAAGTTGTGCGTCTCATGGATGCTATACGTTGCTGCTATATGTTGCCTGATATAGGCATATAGCCTTTATATATTATTGTTCATTATTGATTTATACTTAGTTTATACTATAGTTATCATGGATTTAAAGCAGGAACCAGGAATGTGATTATGTGAGACCATCGCCAAGGCAAAATATGGAAAAATAGACACACACACACACACACACACACACACACACACACACACACACACACACACACACACACACACACACACACACACACACACACACACACAACACACACACACGCCAATAAAAAAAAGCAGGCTCAATGTTTTTCCTCCTTTCACTCATTCAATGCCACAATTTGCTGCAGGTATATCGAGGCATAAAACAGCACAATGTTCCATTTCCCCGGCTGTAAAGACTTTCTTTCTCCTCAGGTAATTGCAGGCTGCTGTGGATGTAGATGGTACCGAGTCATTTGAATGTAGCGAGGGGCCTTGCTTCTTTCTCTGCCCCCCCCCCCCCCTATACCCCCCCCCCCCTTCCCCCATTTTTTGTACTTAATATGTCAGAAGGTCTGATCGCAGAGAAACCTTTTCAAGTCCCATTGATGTGTTCCTCAATTGACCATGGCAACCTCCCGAGTGCTAATTGGCCGGGGCTTAACATCATTGGATGCACTATAGGGGGTACGGAATATCGTCCGGCTGAAACCTCATATCTCCGTATTCTGTAACTTTTTGTACTCCATTTAGTAAATTAACGCCCTATACATACTTAATTGCATACTATACTGCAGCGTCACACAAAAACGTCAAAAGTAGCAGATCCATGCACGAGCTCGAAACGCGAAAGCGTGAGTTTGAGTTTGTAGGTCTGCTATACAACTTTTGCTATATATATATATATATATTTGAATAGTGAAAAGTAACAGTCTTGTACATGCATGTCCGGGTTGGCACCGCTGTGGAAGATGATCTTGAGACAGATTTTTTAATTATAAAGTTAATACAAATAAAAATAAATAAAATGATAAACTAATTTGATTAAATTAAAGGCATGACATCACTATCGCAGAAAATAATTGGGGGGGGGGGCGTAATGTTTCTTGGCCTCAACTCAACATATTTTCTGCAAGTGCAGTCGAGTGATAACATTAAGAGATGCCAAGAAATGTCAATAACCTCGGATCGCCTGCTGAATTTAACTTGTCAAGGAGTCAAGGACTCATTTTAACAAACTTTATTCTCGCTCTCCTGAAGCGAGTGCCCAGCAATTCAAAAAGGTGCAGAACCATTCTGCCTCCCTCTCTAAAATTCTTTGCTTTCACCAGAGACGTCCCCACATATTAATTTGCAAAAGGATGCTTTGAGAGTTGACAAGTTGTGAGAGAGATTCTAATTGGTGTATTCAATGCCTTCCTATTCTGAAGGAATTCAGTTTGACAGAATTTATTGCAATAGAAGGTGTTTGGGTTTGTATAGGGGTATGCAGCTTGACAGAGATTTTACCCTGGGAAGCAAAAAGGAAAAAAAAAAGTTTTCTAATTCCAGTCATTTTCAGATGGAAAAAAATACCCTCTAAATAACCACCTTCCTATACAGAATGAAAAACATTTCAAGGAGGTCAAAGGCCTCTGAAAGCAATTCTCACTCTATAGATTTCCATGAAATTAAATGAAAGCACATTTTGCCATCGCCTTGGTTTAAAGATAACATGAATACACATACACATTCTCTCTCTCTGTGTCTCTCTCTCTGTCTGTCTGTCTGTCTGTCTCTCTCTCTCTCTCTCTCTCTCTCTCTCTCTCTCTCTCTCTCTCTCCTCATCTCTCTCTCTCTCTCTCTCTCTCTCTCTCTCTCTCTCTCTCTCTCTCTCTCTCTCTCTCTCTCTCTCTCTCTCTCTCTCTCTCTCACACACACACACACACACACACACACACACACACACACACACTTTGCACGCGTGCGCAAACACGCACACGCAATCATATGCTATTCCAGGGCTTTAACTGACTAATTCCATTGCTTGCTATGAATACCATTTCAGCAATATGTGGCATTGTGGAGCCAAGCAACCTATTGAAGACTATTCTATGTTACCACTAGACGGGGGAGAGAAAGGAGAGAGAGAGGATGGGGAAGCTGTGAGTTAGGGTGTGTGTGTGTGTGTGTGTGTGTGTGTGGGGGGGGGGGTTATGGAGGGGTGGGCAGCATCCCTTATTAGAAAACCATGTCACATTCTCTCCAGTGCAGGACGGGGAGAGTCGCTGCACAGCCCAGTAATCCCTCCTCCAGGTCCCGGCGATGCATGTCATTCAGTGCTGCCCATATAAGCAGTTAGAGAAACTGTTTTCAGTCCCCACTAATAACTACTGACCTCCGGTGACACGGGCCCACAATGGGTTTGTCGGTCCTGAAACGCACAACCAAAGAAGCTGATTAGGAACTCAAGAGGTTTGAAGCAAGAATCAATGGCGGCTCTGTCCCCGGCGCTGTGCTTCCAGCATGGCGTTGATAATTGTGGGACCTCCATTAGTTATGCCTCATTAAGTCCTGCACACCCCCTCCTCTCCCCCCTCCAGCCCCTGCACCCCATGCTTTCCCCCAAAGGAAAATTTGTTTAGCCAAGTCTAAAATCTATTACAGCCCCTGCTGCTGGTATACTGCGGTTAGATCCACAGACAGACAGAAGAGGTGGAGGCATACTGCGTTGCACTGTAACAGATCTACTGATGCAGCTTATCATTCTGACACACAACATATACAAACCAACAGTATGGCATTTGAATAGCATATAGTATTGCTCGCTTTATGTATAGGGTAGTGGCTGGCAACTGTATGATACCAAAAAAAAGATGGGTTAAATCAGAGCAATCTGACGCTTTGAGATATTGCATTCTCATTATGTCTTTGCATTTGAAGAAAATGTTTGTCTCATGGGAGGGAGGGCTCCTGTTTGTTTCAGGGGAGGCGTCTTGTGTCTCGTGTAGTGTCTGTCGGAACATGTAGCGACATCGTTCCACCTGCCCGCCGGGCGTCTACTTGATCCGTCATCATCATAATCTTCATAAAAAATAAACAAAACAGTATAGTAACGTAGCCCCAAGATGTTCCCTCAGTCCCGCATATGCTAATCCTTTAGCTCATACAAAAGCCATTTAGCGACGAAAGGTAAATGGGATCAATGTGTACTTTTTCCTCGTAAAAGTAGACATTCAGGGCTTTCATTCGGTGTATAGAATGCATATACGATTTCTTTCTATTTATTTTTAAAACGGCCTGTCAACGTCTGACATAAACTACTTCTTAAATACTTCTGTTCAAGATGAGCCTGTCGCTACAAAAGCAGGTGTTACATAAAGATAATTATCTCCAGAATGGAAGATGGTAAAATCAAAATTTCTTTTTTAATTGGAGTGGACAAAATGTAGCTTTCTTTTGAGGTATGCGGTGTGCTTCTCGCTATAAGAGAACATTTACCGTCGGCCTAGAAAAAGTGTGCTCGTCCAATGCTATCATCGTAGCATACAGGGTAATCAGTTTGCGGGAGTTGTTAGCAAGCTATGTGTTAATTGTGTATAGACTTCTTGTAAATTAAGTAATGCAGATGTTTAACAAAATTAACAATAATGTAACTCATGAGTGTAAATGTAAACTTTTTCAATTCACACTCTCAAGTGTTTAAGATCTATGGGTCCATTTGCTTACCAACTCTGTCTCCATCATGGTGGTTGAGAACCACTGGACATGAACTGGTCCACTTGCACCGCTTATTTATTTATTTCTCCACCACATAGCCGGTATAACCAAGATCATAACACGACACTTACTGTCAGCTTGTAGATTTGTTTGAGTTTGTGTTCTGAAATGTAGAGTAGACATTTGGATGGAGGAAGAATCACAGAATCAGGATCAACTTTATTGTCACATCACAGGTTTATATACAGGTGTGTGACAGTGGGTGAACATCACAGGTTTATACAGGTGTGTGACAGTGGTTTATACAGGTTTATACAGGTGTGTGACAGTGGTTTATACAGGTTTATACAGGTGTGTGACAGTGGTTTATACAGGTTTATACAGGTTTATACAGGTGTGTGACAGTGGTTTATACAGGTTTATACAGGTGTGTGACAGTGGTTTGTACAGGTTTATACAGGTGTGTGACAGTGGTTTGTACAGGTTTATACAGGTGTGTGACAGTGTGGGAAATTCAGCTCCATCGTATTTGTTTTTGTCATCATTGATCTGGCATTCTATAGCAGTCAGTAGTGTTTATAGTTTTAATGTACGGATATTCTACTGTTAGACGGATGACAGGTTCTTAGTTTACTAATGATCCTAGATGGCTATTTCTATGCATTTGATGCATTACCATGGCATGCATGTTCTGGCTGTAAATCACTCTGGATGAAGAGCGCCTATAGCTAAATGCCTGTAAATCGAAATTGTTATTTCCAAAAAGAGGGGTATAGTGGCAAGTGTAAGAGGGAGGAAGATCAATGAAAAATAACAGCAGTATATCTCTACATATTTACACATAGTATAGCTTGCTGAGGCAGAGTTCCTCCTTGTCTGTCATGATACCTCTTTACTCTAAAACCAGTCCATGGGTTGCCTGCTGCAGCCCAGCGTTGCCACGGTAATGACCAGCTGCGAGGCTGAGGATTATTTTGTTAATAGGTCCAGGGTTGGAGAGCAGTTCATTGAAGAAGGCCAATAGATATGAACTGTGTGTGTGTGTGTGTGTGTGTGTGTGTGTGTGTGTGTGTGTGTGTGTTTGTGTGAGAGTGTGTGTGAGTGAGTGCACGCATGGTTGCCATTCAAAAATACTAAATATTTTGTAATTTGTAGTATCATTCAAAAGACAGTAAGACACACACACACACACACACACACACACACACACACACACACACACACACACACACACACACACACACACACACACACACACACACACACACACACACACACACACACACACACACACACACACACATTTGTTTTGGTTTTCACTCAAGGGAAGAAAATGATCGGGAGCAAAAAAACGTTGCTCACATTCTAAAGCAGATACTTTCATGTAAATCGTTTGTTATTACCATCTTTCAGGTATCCTTACACACTTCAACGATAATTATCAGGCCTCCATCAGTCATCAGCCGAAATAGCAGATCTACAAAGTTGCGTAGTGACAGGACAAGAGTTCTTTCAAATTCTATACTTTTGAGTTTGTAAAAGATCACAGTGAGATGAAAAATGATGGCAGCTCTGTTTAGTTGAAGTAGGAACTCCTTTATTTAATATTCTTTTAAACAGTATGTGTCGTCAATAGTGTATTTAATGATAAAGAATGTTATTAATTCCCTATTGGTTCAGGAATGTTTATGTGGCCAGAAGGTGAAAACATAAACGGTATATACGGTTTAGTTAATGATAAAGAATGATATTATTTTAAATTAACTCTATTCCTAACAATCGGTTTCTGGAACTTTAATATGTGGCAAAAACTAAAATAGAGTTAAAAAAAAATCAATTTCTGTCCCAAACTGAACAAATGAAGACCATTTTGCTTTCAAGCCCTCGAAAGCAAATGCTAATGGTCTAATGGGGGCAGAAATCCATCAGCAAACACACGAACACAGAAACACTTCACAAAAGGACGACAGAACCCTAACACTATACCACTCAATGCCAGTGTCTGTCAAATTAAGCCAAGGAAGATTTAATCATTTCTCCAAATATGACATTCGATAATCTCCCCTCTCCAATACACTCAGGGGTTTCAATGCGGCTGGTCCAGGGGGGCAAAGAGCCAAAGAAGACCACCCACTTTCTTTTCAATTATCATCTTGCGGCAACCTGTCTCCTCTCCAGCATTCACCGGGAGACACTGACCGCTCTCCAGGGGGAATTACAATTAAGACTTCTGTTGTCCCTCAAATAAACTTCCAGACTGTATAGCTGACAATTTGAACTGTGTGTAGAGCATGTGACCTTAAGTACAAACAGGATTACGTTCCAAATCCCATGTTCCTTTTCTCTCGGCCCACTTTAAGTTGCTGTGGTCAGGGGTTCTGGGCTCGGTGGCAGTCTGCCGCTCAACGAAAGCCTGGCTTTTGTCTGATGCTGAATCCCACACATATCCTGGGTGGAAACATACAAATTACTTTTGCAGCTCAGTGAGTGAGTATAGCCAGAATTCAGCATGTTCACCAACAGGCGCACACACACACACACACACACACACACACACACACACACACACACACACACACACACACACACACACACACACACACACACACACACACACACACTCTAGCATCAACATATTTCTCTCGCCTTGAATCTTTTAGTGGGCAAACATTTGTCTTTTGCCTCTCCTCATCATCTGTGTTCATTACAACCTCATCAATACCAATAACCATCACAAAGGGTCTGTCTTGGGATACCAATTAGAACACAACCCGCCCACGGGAGATAAAGGCCGTGCGTCTCAGATGGCGGCCATATTGGCTGGTGAATCGGCTTCAAGTGTTTGTTTGCCCTGCTTCAACCAGCTGGACGTATACGAACGCACAGAAAGGAGACGTTGACTCCACCCCGCAGGGGGGGCCGTGGCGCCGCTAAAGAGACATGGAACTCTTTTTCCACAATGCAGCACGTCCAATCAAATAACCCCCCCCCACCACCACCACCACCACCACCACCCAAACCCCTTTGTGGTAGCGGTGAGTGGGTCTGGTTGGGGGTGGTCGGGGGGGGGGGGCAGCCCCTCCTTTCACTGCTGTCCTGTCTGTTGTTTGTCTGTCTGTCCGGCCAGCCACACTTCACAGCTAATTAGTGGTCAGATCCACTGGGCCCTAATCAGCAGGACATGTTAAAACTGCCCTAATCCTGTCTTTGTGTCAGTGCCGCCCCCCCACCAACCCTCAACCCCTCCAATAGAACCCTCTATCTACTCAGTTGGTCTATATATATCGATTAGGCAGTATTTTGGTGGTTAATGAATACACCTGTCCTGCAGTCTATGGAGTACAGATCCAGAAAACATCACACACTACTGTCATACAATCCTGGCACTATTGTACATTATAATGCAGTTAAAATGTAACTTAAAACTGACAAACCACCTTGAATTCATATAATAGTATAATAATACTAGTATAATAGTATAATAATTTTTAAGATTTGTCTTTTGTCTTTATTGATAGATACAAGTGAAGATGGACAGGAAAAGAGGGAGGGAGAGACGGGGAGACACGTGCAGCAAAGGTCATCATGAACGGGACTCGAACACGCGGCGTGCTGTCAGGCCAGAGCCCTATATTGTATGTGGCATGCACCTGGACCACTAGGCCAGCGGGCGCCCACAAGCATATATTTTCAGTCGTAAGGAATTCACCATTAACTAGCCTGGTGTTAAATGGATAGTTCCCAGTAAAGGTATAACTGCAGATAAAAAAATAAAACCAATTCTCCACAAATTCTCCACTTTGACCGGAACCACATAGGCATGTACATACCTGTATGTGTATAAGCTATATGTCCACTGTCCACATGTAAAATAAATAAATAGAACAAGCCATTTAAATAGCTATTATAGTGTTCAAAAACTAGCCGACATGAGAGTGAGGAATATAAAAAAAAAAAACGATGGTTCTAAATATAAATGGAAAATAGCATTGATTATAAACTATGACTACAAATTACAGCGTGAATGATGCAGGCAGAGGCAGTCAAATCTATTAGGTTGTGACTACAGTGATTAGCTACAGTTGGTTTTTACTGTATCGCCGTTTTGGATGGCCGTGAAAGGTTGTGTGGCTTAAAGAGAGAAATCTGACGGACAAATGTGTCTGAGCCAAATCTGCGTGTGTGCAGCTATTCCATTCTCCAGTCAACACCTACTCTTCTTGACCAATGATAGGCAATCAGTGCTAATCTGCTCCCCCTGTGTCTAAATGATGGACAGACTACTTAGAAAAACGAGGTGGTCAGCATAGCATGGCTGAATTTTAAAACAAGTACCGAGCTGCAGAGAATGGATTAGGTAATTACCATACTTTTCTACACTATAAGGCCATAAATTAAAATCTCCAACAACTTCTCAAGTGACAACTCATCTAATCAGGAGAACAATCATGGCGGGGCCTTGCTGTTTACTGATTGCTCTAATCAGAAATGGCTTCTTCAGAACGCAGCTAATTGGCCAGTTTACTCACGGAACAGGGATGGCAGACGTGGAGGGGCTTCTGTCGTGATTTGAGGGACCCAAATATCCCCCATTTGCATTGAGTGCCACCAGAATGCACTTGACTCCCACAAGTTATCAGCAAACCAGACAATTATTCATCAGGCACAAATTGGAACATCAAAGTCAAATCAGAGAATTACCGCCATAGGAAAGACCCCAATGGAAAGGTAGCCTTTGATTGACCGCGATGCCCTTCGTCTGTGTGGGTGACTGGCTGGCTGGGTGACAAGAAGTTGTATACCTTCCACCACGCAGCAGACCTATAGTGCCAACGACTGACTGGGTGACAACAAGTTGTACCTATAGGGGGCACGGTGGCGCCTCACAGAATGTCCCGGGTTCAATTCCTGCCGGGGGCCGCCCGCTGTGGCCGTGTTCTCTTCTCCACGTCATCAGCGAGTGCCCTAGGTGGTTTGGCGAAAGCCGAAAGGGCCTTTCTGTGTGGAGTTGACTTGTTCTCCCAGTGTCCCTATAGGCCACGGGTAAGTACCTTCACGAAGAAATGCAGTAATGCTGGTCTCTATACTGCCTCCCCCTGGTCAGCCAGGGCACCTGATGGAGGGGAAAGGAACTTCCACATGCTACGGCCTACTAGGGAAACTACCCCCTGTCGGGTGATAAGAAGCGGCCTGCTCACTCCTCATGCATTGATGGTAGCATGAGCTCAGTTCGGGGCTCTTCCCAGGTTGGCAGAGGGAGAGTAGCACCCAGGATTACAGTTTAGGCACTGGCACCAGGCGGGGAAAAAAAAGGGTTTCAAAATCACAGGCTAATATAAATAAACTAGAAATGATTGTTCCTGAAGAAACAATGTGGGCTCGCTGCAAGCTAAAACAAATGTAGTATATATGAACCGTGGTTCATAGATCAAGGTGTCGGAGCGCCCAATTGGCCATGGCCATTGACAATGCATTGGGCACTTGAAGTTATATACTGTATTTTGAAAACTGCAAATTATTTTAAAGTAATAAAGCGTGCATGTCCACAGTAAGGTGGATTTTTTTTAACTGTGAATTCTCTGTGAAAGTATGAAAGAAGTAGGGATGGTCCAAAGTTTTATCACATTTTAAAAGTAAAAAATCTAAAAAAGGACAAAGAAAAAAAGTACAACGTTCAGGCCTGTGTGTCCACAGTAAGGTGATGTTTTTAAATTGTGAATCGAGTCTCCAGGTGAACGTATGACTTCATTTTAAAAGTAAGATATTTCTAAAACTACAAAACATTTCAAATACTCAAGAGATTCCGCACAGTTCCACGGCAAGCTGAACATGTCAAAGTTTCTAATAATAAGTGTCAACAGAGTTTCTAATAATAAGTGAAAGCAGGTAGGAGTAGTTGGGTGCCAAGGTTTTCTTCTTAAGATAATATATTGGTCTCGGTGCTGTTGCACTGAGCCCACAATAATTAAATAATAAAAAATCTGACGGGCCAGAAGATGTTGCCTAACCTGTCACTGTGTTACCACCTGGGAGGGAGAATGTGTGGATGTGATGAAGGAACGCCACTGCAGTAGAAAGGCTATATGGAGAGACAAAATAATGTCTGGACAGTAAACCCGTTGAAAAGTAGTGTGGCATTTTGGCATCACTATAGGACAAAAATGACGCAGTTTACAATCTTCTGGCCCGATACTGTAATTCTCAACCTTTCAATTTCAACGTCCCCCCGAGTTTGATATGATCCGAAACCTACAATATATAATTTAGACATTTAGCAGATGCTCTAGCAGATGATCATAGGTAAACCAAGAACCTATCATCAGTCTAATCAACAGTAGAATATATAAAAATATACATCAATCTGTACATTGAAACTCAAACTATATCCACTATAGACTATAAGATGGCAGGTCAACAATGATCTGGCATCCGTCTACATAACATGCTATTTACATTCTGGTGATTTGAGTTATGTTGTCATATTGATGAAGGTATTATTGTGCTGACCCTGTGTGTCTGCCTGTCATGGCTGATATTTTGCAGGTACTGGGCGTAGGGGGTGTGGCAGAGGGTCATTAGCAAAGTGGTAACACCTGTTCTCATCAGAAACAAACCATCTCATCATTTAGGGTGAGGTCGCTTCTCGCCCTTGGGCGTCTTATTTTGAAAATAATTTGAAATATACTTTTGAAACAACACAACAACACAACTTGTATGGAGGTCCCTGGCACAAAATATTTTCAGATGGAGGTCCGTGGACAATTACATATTAATCTGGGGGTCCTTGACGTGAAAAAATGTGGGAACCACTGGTTTAAACAACATTAGGAAGCATGCCCAAATAAGCAACTACCGTACACTTTAGAAACAAGCCCAAATAAGCAACTATACACTTTAGAAACAAGACAAATTAAGGAACTACACTTAGAAACAAGCAAAAAAAAACAGCATACGATACAAGCGACATTACAGAAAAACAAGGCAAAAGTCGCTTATAATAAGCAGGCATGGCAACACTGCCGTTGACAAGTGAATAGGAAGTATGGAGGAAGTCTTCCTGTGTTTTCCACCCAGTAAGCTAAGGTACCAGATGTTGCATTACAAGTGCTTCAGCTAGGATTTTGATGCAAACAAAATAAATACATACTATGGTACAAAAATGACATCGGACAAGTCTGACATGCATCTCTCTCTAGCATTCAGAATGAGTGAGAATGTTTGTTTGGCTCAGAAACAGTCTCAGTCTCCCATTAATGCTCTACTGTTGGACAGTCACATAGCTAAAAGTCAAATGCCATGAATACTCTTACAAGTGATATTCGATGGAAGGAAGTCTGTTAAGAGGCCATACATGAGGTGTAGCCTACATATGGCCGCATAATCAATTGCCACATTTGGAGTCTTCAAAATGGTAAGACATATTATTATTATTATTATTCATTGATGTTTGTTGCTGCTGCTGCCCTACTGCTGTGCAGAACCTGCATGGTGCTGGCAGCAGAAACTACTTTTCTATGGACATTTCTTGGACATTGTTCACGTTGGAATTTACCTGCTTGTCGTGCTTGACTGCACTCACTCACTTGACTGTAGGCCTACTCACATACACCTTTCCACCCATGCACTCACTCTGCTGATAAATACGGACTATACACGTCATTGTTGATTGTTCTTCCTTAATAAATATGGTGTTAGTTGACTTGGGGCTCGGTCGCCTGTACAAATTGTATTTGTTTGAGGCTCTCTTATGTATAGGAGGTGGTCCTCTGCTGTCTTAAGCTTGGCTTTTGTGGAGTTTGTAGCTTGTAGGTAAGGTAGTAGCTGCAATTTGCAACACTAGAATTTTAAATGAAAACATTTAGTGTTGCAAATTGCGGCTAGGTACGTATACTCTGTGTGTGTGTGTGTGTGTGTGTGTGTGTGTGTGTGTGTGCTTTTGTATTACTTGGCTGCCCTTCTCCTCAGAATATGGATGCATTGCTGGGGTTCAAGTGGCTAAGTGAAAACTAAAAAGTCCTTAAGGAAACAAAGCATGCCGTGATGCCGGTCTGGATCTTTATATATACGAATATAGTCAATATACAGTTTGTGTTCTGAAATCGACACATTGCAATGGCGGCGTGGAGAGTTCCTCCTTGTCTGTCATGATACCTCTTTACTCTAAAACCAGTCCATGGGTTGCCTGCTGCAGCCCAGCGTTGCCACGGTAATGACCAGCTGCGAGGCTGAGGATTATTTTGTTAATAGGTCCAGGGTTGGAGAGCAGTTCATTGAAGAAGGCCATAGTGTGTGTGTGTGTGTGTGTGTGTGTGTGTGTGCGTGCGTGCGGGGTGAAGTGAAAGTATTTGTATATATGCCGTTACTTGGAGTATTTCCATTATATGCCACTTCATATACTTCCATTCCACTCCACAGTTCAGATGTTTATGAGTTGTTAACAGCTCCAACACAGAGTCTGGCACTGGCTTAACAGCACTGGCATCACTGTAGAGTCACTGTCACTTAATCCATGACCGGTCCATATACA
Source organism: Protomyctophum parallelum (assembly GCF_964188405.1). Lineage (NCBI taxonomy): Eukaryota > Metazoa > Chordata > Actinopteri > Myctophiformes > Myctophidae > Protomyctophum > Protomyctophum parallelum. The sequence continues at coordinate 37,726,263 of NC_139718.1, read as the reverse complement.
AGTGTCTCACCTAACCTTATTTACATTCCTTGCCTGCTCATCAATTTATAATGGACATTTTACAGGCATTCACCAGACAGTCTTTTAATCCAGTGGGACATACAGTATAGCCTGAGTGAGGTTGAATTAAAGGTAATACATCAAATGCATAGAAATTGCATTCTAGGATCATGGTTACACCAAGAACCTATCATCAGTCTAACAAAAACATCAATAATCTGTACATTAAAACTACATACACTATAGCAGTGGTGCACAAAGTGGGGTCCGGGGACCCCCAGGGGTCCTTGAGGGAGTTCCAGGGTCCCCAGCTAAATGATAGTTTGGAACCAAATGGACCCTCATGGTTCTGTAACTGAGCGTGTACAAATGGAACCAAATGGACCCGTTAGGTTAAACACAGTTAAATTAACATTGACTTTACAATATAAATTGGGGTCCCGAAATGCCATTAAATGGGGGTCCGCCTAATGCATGTCAAACTGTGAGTCCTTGAAATTGAACGGGTTGCGAATCTCTGCTAGAGCCGTGACAATCTTATCTTATGGGGGTCCCTGCAGCATGGCATATCTTTTCAAGTGCGGGTCCGCTGGCTACTTAGTTTCAATTTGGGTGTCCTTGACATGAAGAAGTTTGGGAACCACTGCACCATAGGATGCCAGGTCTACAAATGAGCCTGGCATGGCATGCTCTCTAAATTACACCTCAGCCTTTACATAAGCCTGCAAGCTAGTAGTCAAGGCTAGTACAAGTGCTACGATCACATTCCATTTCAGCATTACATTCCACTATAAATGCATTAATTAGCAGACTCTGTAACATATAATTGCACACGCTAGCCTTCTGTCACACAGCCGATACAGTCCAAGGTTGTTGTCACAGATTGCCTGTCAAATATCAATCGGCATTGATATGGTTCCATTTGTACACATTTGAGTTAAGGGGGTCCTTGCAAAGTGAAACGTTTGAGAACTACTAGCACTATAGTGAACTCATAATCATAGTCATACGCATAATCATAGCAAATAGTGTCCTACAGTATTCTGAAGAAAACTTGGAGACGTGACATTCAGTAATTGGGTGTTATTATCAAAATAAGGACATATAATAATGATAAATAATAACTGCCACGGACAATGACAAGTCTTTGACCACAGACATAATGATGACCCCCGGTGTTATTTCACATCACAGGCTTCCAGGTGTAAACCTATATGACACGTGTACGCACACGCCCCATATAAGAGACATCAATGAGTACAGAGGGCCCGCCTGGGATTCAGAATGTCCCTGGCTGGGTCACCCAGTCTGTCTGTCCAGTCTGTGTCTACTCTGTCCAGTCTGTGTCTACTCTGTCCAGTCTGTCTGTCAAGTCTGTCTGTCAAGTCTCTGTCCAGTCTGTATCTACTCTGTCCAGTCTGTATCTACACTGTCCTCCTATAATTTGTGATGGTGGCCGTGTTTTTTCTATTACCTTTTGCATTTATAAAAAAAAAAAAAAAAGGAAAATACACTAAAATGCAATAATAATCTTTAATACAATTATTGAAAAAACACCTCACATGTTAGGAGGGCAGTATCAGTCACCAGAAGCAAGGATGGGTGTTTTTGATTAATCTAACGTGCAAGTTTATTGCAATTAAACGTCCCTTCCAGTCCACACCCAAAGTCTGTATTTTCTTCCCATAATCAATCAATCAATCAATCAATCAATCAATCAATCAATCAATCAATCAACTTTATTTGTTCAGACAACATAAAACACTACACTACATACAGAAGAAACACCCCTAACCCATAAAAACATCAGTTTTACATAATGTCTTTCACAGTTCAATGTTCGTCATTCACGATTCCAAGATGCTCAAAGATGTGTCCTAATTTAAAAGCCTTTATAAGCCGGACCCTAACCATATAGTCCTACTGTGGCTGTGGAATAATGGGGCAGACTAATTCATGGTCCTACTGTGGTTGTGGAATAATGGGGCAGACTAATTCATGGTCCTACTGTGGTTGTGGAATAATGGGGCAGACTAATTCATGGTCCTACTGTGGTTGTGGAATAATGGGGCAGACTAATTCATGGTCCTACTGTGGTTGTGGAATAATGGGGCAGACTAATTCATGGTCAGGCCCCTTTGTAAATGTAACAGTGAATACTGAATACTGTTCACAGATCTGTCTAGACAGTGCCGTGTCATTAGTCAGAAGGTTCATTGTTCCGAAATTACTATCCCTATCTCTAACCCTAACCTAAACCTAACCGCAAGCACGGGAGCAAACCTAAACCTAACCGCAAGCACGGGAGCAGTGCATGTTCGGACTAACGGGACTTCGGATCTATCGGCAGTTTCCGTCTAGACGGGATGTGCAGAATCAAATAAACTATTGCACGGTGATAACACTGAAATCAACTTAAAAACTGTCTGGTTGCTCACAAAAGCCTAAAATGAAAGTGAAATATCGTTTTAAGGAAAGCATGCATCTGTGTACATTTTTATTTCTTTGGCTATACAAAAATAGCAGAAAGACAAGCTCATAACGCACGCTTCTGCGGGTCCCTGGAACAAAATATTCCGAGATGGGGGGTCCGCGGCCAAATACATGCTGTATACAGTATGTGGGGCTCTCATTCGGTGTGGGGCCATGTGTGTGTACGTTAGTCTCCACTGAGCGATGGATTAAATTGAGGGAAAACGCGTATTATTCGCCCATAGAATGTGTTGACGGGAATTCTACTGTATGTGTACAGTGCCGTAGTAGTGAGTAGTGAGTATGTCAAAGCGGAGGACTAATGAATGCTTGGCCTTCCTGTTACTCAAGCACAGAGTGCAAGGCTTTTGAACAGAGAGCTGAAAGGCTTACACACACACACACACACACACACACACACACAGCGCTATATAGCTGCGTTCATGTCAGCGTTTGCATACAAAGAGGAGACACCACGTTATTGTCCCGGGCTTGATTGGTTCTGTAGCAGAGGAAAACAAATTTCGCTTGATTCTGCATGCACGGCTTTGGCACAAAAGATGTGCTTCAAAGGCAAACACGCTCATTGGCCTCCGCCGTACGGCGGGCCAACGCGTCTTTGAATCTCATATTACTCGTCACATTGCTTTCCACAAGAGAAACAAACAGGGAGACTACATGCATTCTCATGTTTAGCAGGGGCTTCTGTGCACTCTTTGACAGTATACTATACTGTATACTGTACGTACAACGACAAACCTTTCTATGCGTTCTATCTATATCCGTGCAGAAAAGCCTTAAAGATGAGTTAATGTCATTGCATTGCTTTTCAGGTACTTGTGAACGTCCACATGCTAAACACATACAGTACAGTACATGATCGGAAAGTAGATGGAAATGTACAAATGTACAATTTAGGCATTTGGCAGACGCTCTTAACCCATTCTGACCTGAGATCAGATTCATACGAGGTTTCCGCCGGACACACACTGGTCTGATGAACCCATTCTGACCTGAGATCAGATTCTAAAAATGTCTGTCGTTCTTCGATTTTTCAAAAAATAGCAGACCTACAAGCTCATATCGCGCCACTCGGTGGCGCGCTATGAGCTTGTAGATCTGCTATTTTTCAATAGCTAAAGCACGACATGATGCTAACACCAGAATGGGTCCCCGTTCAGAATGGGTTAATCCAGAGCGATTTACAATTATGTTTCACAGACAATCAGAAATATATGCAGTACAAACATGTGATTGATAGTAAGAGAGAGAGAGAGAGAGAGAGAGAGAGAGAGAGCGCTTTAAGAACCACGCTCATGTTCACAATATTTAATTATGTGTTTGACCCATAATTCTTAACATGCGTGGCTGAGTTCTCTTATTGAATAGCGTCTCCCTTTCAGATGAACATCACAAGTGTCACTCTCTGTGTTCGGATTGTTCTTTTCCCTTACTTGTGTACATTGTGGCTGTGGCTCTCTCTACTTGTCCTAAGAAGCGAGGTAATAGGTCCGTCTAGAGTGGCTCAGTCATGGACAAACAGATCCAGCTGAATTGCCTCTCTGATGGCTGCCGTGGTGTCAGCCACCAATGGAAACAGGCCAGCAGTGTGCACTGTGTGCATTGTGTAACACGATATTGATAGCACTCATGTTGTGATGCTGCAGGGGAGGGGACAAATTCATAGGGCTAATTGTCAAAATACCTCTTTCCGCGCTCAAGCGCCGTTATACTTGAGTGCTCTCGTTTTGGCCTCTTCTGCTCTGATGATACAATAAACTCCAAACAAGTTTGCGGCGGCCTCAGGAGTGATGCCTCTCATGTGTGTGCATACCTTGACTGCGGCGTGAACGCTAAGGGGATCCATAAAGCCCTCAGCCGCGCTGCCGGCAGCCAGGTAGTTCATTGTGAATTTTTTTATTCCACCTTGCTAGTTTCAGGTTGATGCACATGTGTGGTCCATGAAGTTGAGACATGAAAGCCTATAGCTGCATGGCTGACGGGGAAAAGGAACAGTCTAGATGGATTTTATTTTTCTGTTGCAACTATAACACAGGACCACTTTAGTTTGAGTGATAAAAAAAAAACATTGGATTGAAAAATGTGATCAAGAATTGCCTGATAGCTGTCGCAGAATATAAGCTGTACACAGTAAATATGTGATAGCCGTGAAACTACAGACATATGTTTTCTGTATTTGATGTGTTGTGAGCTATAATGACACACCTGCTTGCCCAAAATAAGAACACCACGTTGAAACAAAGTATAGTATAGTATAGTATAGTATAGTATAGTATAGTATAGTATAGTATAGTATGCCATGCGGTGTAGCAGAGTGGCTATAACAACCTCAGCCATGACCTAAAAGGCCAATAATATCTCCCCCGAGCCATAGGGAATTCCCTTTGGCCTAGTGGTTAAGATTTTGGCGTTCCATGTGGGAGACCCGGGGCTCGAATGCCGGGCGTTACATTGGCGCCGTACGTGACCCCGATCAGGTTTCCCCCGTGGGAGGAGGTCAACAGGGGGGGTGAGCAAGCGTAGCAGGGGGGAGAGAATTCCCTTTGGCTTAGTGGTTAAGATGTTGGCTTTCCACGTGGGAGACTAGGGTTCGACTCCCGGGCGTCACACCAGCACTGATCAACAGCACCATGGTTGGGGCGAGGAGGAGACACACAGAGTACCCACAACGCTTAGCAGAGCAGTGACAGCTGCTTATGGCGTCATCAGGCTCACAACCTCTGAACGCCAGCGGTCGGTAAGCGGTGGCAGGCAGGCAGGCAGCGGCTCTCTCGATTTCAAGTCGAGGCATTAGCATTTCTCCTCCATGTTAATGGCTGACCCCCCCCCCCCCCCCCCCTATCCCCCCAGTGAGGACCAAAGAGAGGCCACGCTCTCAGACACACAGCAGACTAGTACTGTTAATAACAGTGAATCCCCCCCCCCCCCCCCCCACGCTGTGTCTTCTTGGGCTAATCTGGTTTCATCACCTCTGCTATCATCAACAGATTTCATCCATCAACAAGGAATTACATTATTGTCACTTCTCGTGACCCCCCCCAGCTGCACTCGTGAGGATGGACGCAGGCATGCATGTGTTCGTGCGTTCTATAGGACAAGGGGAGAGTGGAAGGGGTCATGAGGGTGAGGATTTCTAAATGCACCTAAAGAAAAAGTTCAGGCCTCTATTCCACAGGTCCAAACACTCACTCCACCCCCGAAAGAACAGTCCGGTCTCCCACAGGAACATAAAACCCTGCAGCAATAGCAGCTATAGCTCCCTCGGATCATTTAGCATTTTATTTGTGCATTCAGGGAAAGATGCAGAGCAGCAAATCTGTGGATGTGTGGCGAGCAGGCAGAGACACGTCTCTGGTGTCTGTGCGAGAGCACGCCATGAATACATTTAGCTCTGTCCTCGGGAGATTGCCTTCAATCACGGAGCATAAGGTGTCAGTGCTACGGCCCCGCGTGCGTGCACGGAGCACGGAATTACCTTCCGACAGATTGCATGAGCTCGGTCTAATAGGACCAGAACGGGCTGAAGAGGACGGACCGGTAATTAGTCCAGACGAAGTTTATAGGACCCGTAGCGTAGCATGGGCCGGTTTGACCGCTGAAGTTTGGTCCCTCGACTTTTCAGTGTATATACAGTATGGCGTTGTTAGGCTTAACGCAGACAAAACATTTTGTTTTTACGTCCGATTTATGCTTGCGTTTATGCGTTGTACGACGATGGAAAGTAGCCGATCTACAGGCTCACAATGCGTTACAGCCACCGCAGATGGTCGATCTACAGTAGGCTACAACTGACAACGTGGAACGTTTGTGATGCGTTGCGAGCTGGTAAATCGGCCTTAACACATTTATCGCCAAGGCTGTCTTTATAATGCCAATTGGTCCTGCCAATGTTAAATCCCCTACTTTTAGAAATGTATAGAATAATCTCTGGTGGGGCTCCAATGACACGGAATATTTCAAAAGAAGGATTTTCATGTTTGCTTTCATGGAAAAAATAAACTGAGTTGATAACTATGTTCTGTTATGTAGATATCAACACTTGAATAAATGGTGGTACACGGTCCGAAAACCAGTAATTGGAGATATAGCCATCTGAAGTTTCAGTTAGCTTCTAACTGAATTTCAGAATGTCTACTATGGCCACATATTCACGCCATATATCAAATTAAAGCTACGTTTGTTTACTTTAATGTGGAAAAAAGAACACTATTCCATTATGTTCCACTATGTACATGTGAGGCTCTGAATGCAGCATGGTAAAAAAAAAAAAAAATGAAGAAAAAAAATTGAAGAAAAAAAAATGAAAAAAAAAAAAAAAGGAAAGGAAAAAAATTGAAATGAAAAAGATTTAAAAAAAAAAATAATAAAAAAAAAAAATGAAAAAAAAAATTGAAAAAAAAATGAAAAAAAAAATTGACAAAAATTGAAAAAAAAATAAAGAAAAAAAAAAAAATAAAATAAAAAAAAAACCTAAAGGGGTTCTCTTTTCACAACACGTCAGACGCGCTGTGAGCTTATAGATCTGCTATTTTCAAATAGCTGATTTGAATTATACTCTGTATTGCATGTACTACACTGCCATCTCATGGCCACACCATGGTGGTGCACTTAGCTCATTGCACTGTGGCACTGTGGCCATGAGATGGCGGTGTAGTACAACACACAGTCACATGGACACACACACTTACATTTGGAACGCGCACCAACACGTGCGCGAGACGTCTAAAAGACTTATAAAAGACGTCTAAAACACTGTGCAATATTTCATGAACCTGGTTGCTTGTTTCACTCACAAGCAACCTGGCAACAACCGTCCAATCACAATCGTCAAAAATACGTAAACAATGGAATCGTAATACTAATTTAGAAACATAATACAACTTTGAATCACTTCCTTTGGTTATTGGTTACTTACATTATATAATATTTACGTTTCTAATGCCAATAAAGCCATTTGATTGTATGTTATGTGCATTTTTGTCATGATCCTTGTTGCTTGTTTCTATCACCATCCCTGGCAACACCGGACATGTTGATCTGCCCAGCTACCATGCCATTGTTGGAAAGGTTTAACCAATCGGTTTGCTAGACCCCAGACCCCTAGACCCCAGACCCCTAGACTCGTTGAAGTGGGACGAGGACAGGATTGCATGCAAAGCAGAAAGATAGTGTTATTCTGATCAATCGTTTGATGACAAATTGGACAATATCGAGGGTTTTATTTGCATTGTGCACGGTGTACAGAGGAAATACGTTTTATTTGTGCACGGTGGATCTGGTTGCATGGATTGGATTATCAGTCTGATAGACTCGCTGGAGATGGACTCAGTGCAGGACGCGCATGCATGCACGCAAATAAATGCGAGAATTTGTATACTTTTATTCTGAGATCGTTGGATTGACAATGAGGGAAATAAGTTTTATATGCATTTTGCACGTGGACAGTGGACATGGGATGGCTTCGGATCAATCTTGGACGAGGGAAAAAAGTTTTGATTTGCATTTTCACAAGGATAGTCGTTTTCCGAGACGTTTTGCAGGTAAGGAAACATTGCTTCTGTTGTTCAACTGACACCGATGGAGGCAATCAGGGACATTTTTTGTCACTTTCTTTGCTCGCTCACACCTCCTGTGTGTGTGTGTGTGTGTGTGTGTGTGTGTGTGCTTGGGGGGGGGGGGGGGGACCTCAGCATTTTTAGGACCGTCCACTTGAAATATGACACCACGCGTTCGCTTTGTTGGGAGTGTGGAGTGGGGGCTGTGCTTCTGTGTGTGTGTGTGTGTGTGTGTGTGTGTGCGTGTGTGTGTGTGTGTGTGTGTGCGCGTGTATACTGCGCAGAGCTGAGATCACCGTGGTGCGAGTGCGATTTTCTTTGAGACACAACTCGGTGAGAGGCGAGCCGTGTGTGTGTGTGTGTGTGTGTGTGTGTGTGTGTGTGTGTGTGTGTGTGTGTGTGTGTGCGCACATGCCTGGGCAACGTGTTTCGTCTCTCTGACACAGCACAGTGTGTGTGTGACTGTGTGTGTGTGTGTGTGTGTGTGTGTGTGTGTGTGTGTGTGTGTGCCGGGAGCCGGCCACGTCTCTTTCTCTCTGTGGTTGCGGCTGTCAGTGTTGTCTTAGCTTGTTTTGACTCGGATTCAATAGGTTACTCATTAATTTGTGCATGGTGTTTTTGTTTTTCGTGCTGTGGCCACGTCTTTAAAGATAGAGGTTCGGGGGTAACATTGATGTGCACGTAAGAGATGACATTTTCATATAACGGGGGGACCCCAATAGAACGCAAAATGCGTTCGTGGCACGCACGGGGAATTTAATTTATTTGCGTTTCTTGCGTTCCAGGCAGGGGGTGGGTTAAGGACTGTACGCACTGGGAACGTTTTATTTGTGCGATTAAATTGTGTGGAAATACATTTTATTTTGTGTTTGTGTCATGAGTACATCCATACACAGAAGGTGAATATTAAGTGCCAATAATACAAATTGTGTGATGCAACGTGATCTTTTTAAGAAACAATGTTAAAAATAAAAACAAATTGAAAAACAACCCCCCCCACCCCCCCTCCCCCTGTGCGCTAAAACGCTAAAAAGCTAAAAAGCTGTATGAATGAGACACGAACTATATGAATAGTTAGATTATTTTTGTTTTGGCCCAGCCCTTCTGGCAAAATTTGCCAGAATTGCCAGACTGTCCAATCCGGGCCTGGAGTTATACCCCTTTAAGAAATCGAGCATCGAGACCCACAAGGCTTCCTTTTCTTTTTAAAGACATTTCTTATACTTTAACATGCTGTATACAAAGTATTTTGTCACATATGCATTCGGTTCTTATATATTCATGCTACTATTGTGTGTACAGTATTTACTGTATAGGAGCTTAGGGGAGTAAATTAATGTGAAAACAAAGGCACACGAGCACAATTCAAAAACATTTGTTTTATAATGTTGTACAGTATGTGCATGGATGAATAGGCTTCGTTCGTTTTATGGGAAAACCTTGACGGTGCAATGGCGGGCGTACGTATAATCACCACAGCATTTCACGACCTGAATCCTATGGCGTGTGAACCCTAACATTATAGGCCACGTGATGTGCCGTATTCATTAACACATTCTGACCTGAGATCAGATTCATACGAGGTTTCCGCCGGACACACACTGGTCTGATGAACCCATTCTGACCTGAGATCAGATTCTAAAAATGTCTTCGATTTTTCAAAAATAGCAGACCTACAAGCTCGTATCGCGCCACTCGGTGGCGCGATATGAGCTTGTAGATCTGCTATTTTTCAATAGCTAAAGCATAACATGATGCCGACACCAAAATGGGTGCCCGGTCAGAATGGATTAAAGCAGAAATATGAGAAATCTCAATTTACATACAAATTTCCTTCTGCAAGCACATTTCCCTCCATGTTGAATAATCGTCGATTTCTGAGATCCAGTTAATTGACTAAACAAAGACATGACCGGTGCATTAAAGCATTGTGTTTATTGCCCAGCCCCCTGAATCATGGCTCATGTACAATGTTTTTTTGCCGTAAATGGTTATTAACTGATACAGAAACCATGGGTTTATATAATGCGGGTAATCATTGCACCTCAGAGTGTGTTTTCTCCCTTACACCGGGGTTAAAGCATTACTGTGTTTTCAATTCCATTTAGCAGGTAACGGAAATTGATTCGTAGCCCGAGGAATATACATTTTCCCCTCCCGTCGCCAGCTGCATTCTGCTCACATAATCAAGGATGAACGCTGCCTGTCTACCCAATCTACTACTTGCTCCCACAGGGAAAACTGACTTGCAACGGGAAAACCTGCATGAATACTAATTCAGCTACTTGGCTTTAACAGCTTTGGCGAGTCCATCTCATAGGAATTTGCAGAATATGATGCCATTCCATATTAATTACCCCATCTGAGAGAGAGAGAGAGAGAGAGAGAGATATATATGGGAGCAGGGGAATATCTCTAAGCAGGGACTCTCTGCTCTATCCTAAATATGGTTAATTATAATGTGATTTGAAGCATCTCCAGCAGGATTCTCTAGCAGCCCACAATTGGAGATTATTGCCCACAAGTCCAGTTGGTTGCTCGTGCACAAGTTACCCTTTTTGGCTTCAGGATCTGGGTCATGAATGTCTAGACCGAGGGGTGCCCACACTTTTTTGACTCGAGAACTATACTTTTAACCCATTCTGACCGGGCACCCATTTTGGTGTCGGCATCATGTTATGCTTTAGCTATTTAAAAATAGCAGATCTACAAGCTCATATCGCGCCACCGAGTGGCGCGATACGAGCTTGTAGGTCTGCTATTTTTTGAATAATCGAAGAACGACTGACATTTATTTAGAATCTGATCTCAGGTCATAATGGGTTAATCAGACCAGTGTGTGTCCAGTGGAAACCTCGTTATGAATCTGATCTCAGGTCAGAATGTGTTAAACTGACCCGCTCAGCAAGATCTATACACGCCCAAAAGTATTATCCCATTGCTGAAAATAGTTTTAAACAGTTACCTTAGGCGTTTACAGGATCTCCTCACTGGTCAGCAAAAACACCTTGAAGACCTTAACAGGAGCCCTCGTACAAGGTTTCTTTGACTATGCATCCACCTCTTGGTACCACAGCACCTCAAAGGCCCTTAAAACAAGGCTCCAGACCTCCCAAAACAAACTGGTCAGGCTCCTACTTGGCCCCCCGAACCCCCCGAACCCACCTCACCCCTGCCCACTTTGACAGGCTGGGATGGCTTAGGGTCGACGACAGAGTACAGCATCTTGCAATGGGTCTGGTCCACAAGATTCGATACACCACCAAGATACCCATGTACCTGTCTAAATACTTCCTTAATGTAAACGAAGTCCACACCCACAACACCAGAGGGAGTGCAACAAACCATGTACAACCCAGATTCGGCACAAACAAGGGACTAAATTATTTTCGCTCCTATGCCACCAAAATGTGGAACGCCCTACCAACAGTCATTAAGACATGTGAATCCCTTGACTCCTTCAAAACCGCTCTCAAAGGGCACCTACGGATGGCTGCAATTCGAAACTGGCCTCTGTAAAATCTGAATCCCCCCCCACCCCCCCACCCCATTTTCCCTCACTGTATATTGTATCTTTTCCCTTTTTTGCTTCCCATATGATGAATTCCTGTTCTGTTCCTTAGCTACATAGAAATGTCTATTTGTATGTCTCTAAATGTTTGTATGTCTTTAAATGTTTTGATGAATTGAACAATGTGGACCCTGTTGTAAACAAGTGTAATGCTTAATTGGGTCGTCCACTCACAGTTGACAGTCTTTGTATTGAGTTTGTGCTTAAAATGTACTGTAAATTCTACAAACTGTTAATAAATATTTCAATCAATCAATCAAAGGATATAAGACAAACACACTTAACCCATTCTGACCTGAGATCAGATTCATACGAGGTTTCCACTGGACACACACTGGTCTGATTAAACCCATTCTGACCTGAGATCAGATTCTAAAAAATGTCAGTCGTTCTTCGATTTTTCAAAAATAGCAGACCTACAAGCTCGTATCGCGACACTCGGTGGCGCGATATGAGCTTGTAGATCTAATTTAACCCATTTAACCCAGAATGGGTTAAAATGTTTTTTTTTTTAATATATATTATAACTTTTTAATGTTTGTCTGCAACACTCTTGAAAACAATGTATTGCTTTGTGGGTTTGAGCTGACCGGTCCTTTTCATGTCATGTATCAATCAAGTCACCTTAATTCAAGTGGCAGATGCCAAAAATATTTTTATATATTTTTTTATTATATATTTTGGACAAGTCCTGGAACGGAAGGAAGTAGGCAGAAATGCATTGGACCCACTAGGCAACAGCCCAGCTTTAATGATCTTAAATCCCTTTATTTTAGATTGTTTTGTAGTAATTGTACAACATAAACATTATAGAGAGATACTTGCAGTATATATATATGTTGCACACATGCCTAAAATTGCTGTTATTTGCGCCGCCCTCGTTGAATACAATGTATTTCAAACTTCAGCTTGTCCCTCTCCAGGCTGCATGAACAGCACTCGAGCGCTCAGTTTCTGCCCCCTCAATATCGTAACTTTCCTATTAGATGGCTCTGGCTAACTCTAACCTCAGTCTTAACCGGCCACGTAGGTAGCTAACCCTAACCTCAGTCTTAACCGGCCACGTAGGTCGCTAACCCTAGTAACCTCAGTCTTAACCGGCCACGTAGGTCGCTAACCCTAGTAACCTCAGTCTTAACCGGCCACGTAGGTCGCTAACCCTAACCTCAGTCTTAACCGGCCACGTAGGTCGCTAACCCTAGTAACCTCAGTCTTAACCGGCCATGTAGGTCGCTAACCCTAACCTCAGTCGGACTAACGGGAGGCCGGACAGTGACAGTCCCCGTTCCGCTAGGTCATTATCACAACATCGAGAATGAATACTGTCAAAATGCCATTGCATCTTGTCTTTGATTTTAAAAGTGGGCAAGAAGAAGAATAAAACTAACAAAGACAACACTAATGTGCTCGGCCCCCTAATAATTGAACACGCACAAGACACAGACATGCATTCACAGGGCCTATAGCAGGGGTATTCAACTAGATTAGGGACACACTTGTATTAATTAAAGTCGGGGGCCACAACACAATTTATTTTTAACGATTTGCCGTTTTAATCGGAAAACAAAAGCTGCATTGTTACATGAGTTTTGAGTGGATTCTGTCCATCACATCAAAGAAATAATTCTCCATCTCATCCATTAGCTTTTAAACCATTTGTGTGTTTCATCTGATCACTCAATAGTGTGCCGGGCTGAATGACATGATGCCCAAACTCTCAATTAAGAGCCTGTACAGCAGTGTACACTTGTCAGCCAGGTACTCAAATAAACAAAACGAAAAACACTAAAACCTTTCATTCATACAAAAATGGAAGCACTTCACCAACGTCAGCCTGCCTCAACTACTCTTCTCACGAAGACGCTTCCGTGCCAGGGCCCCGCCGTACGCAGAGCACATTGATTTGAAAATACCTTCCTCTTTTCCCAAACCCAGCGTCTGGGCCTGTGCACTATAAAAGTCTGGCACAGAGATGATCCTCTCTCTCAAACGTCTACACGCATTAGGAACGGGGCCGTGCAGAGCGTGTTATTGGGGCAGGGGCTGACATCACTATTGGACAAAATTAGAAGATCTACAAGCTCACAACGCGTCACGCTGCGACGTGTTGAGAGCTTGTAGATCAGCTATTTTCGGTGTGCAGCCCAGCACTTTTTAGCTAGTGGAGATGCGGTGTAACGACATGGATTTCTAAATACATTTGTTCAACGAAAAATTCTGTGTTCAAGTTCAGGAGATTTTGGGGAAAAAAAGCAATTCTCCCGAATGCTGCATGCCTTCCGGTATACACAACATATACAGTATATGGCATGGAAAGGAGTGGCATTTGCATTTCTTTCACCATAGTACAGTAAATGCTGCATTCGCGGCCTGGAGAGGGCAGTTGTTTTACAGACGGGTAAAAGGGCTTTGACGTCTGTGTGTGCACGTCCCTCATTAGGAAGCAGTATGATATCATACAGTGGTTTTTGAACCAGTGGTCCGGGGACCACCTGTGGTTCTTGAGGGGGTTCCCGGTGGTCCCCAGCTAAATGATGGAGAGTTGGTAACCAAATGGACCCCTTATAGAATGGAGCATGGACCCTTTTACGGGTCATTTTGTTGTCGTCTCTCTGGTATACCACATCATTACAGCACAAAACCTCGTCCAACGAGGTCAACGACAACAAGTCTTGGGTCTAAGTCAAGGTTAAAGATGGCATATTCGGTATCGGTCTCAAAATAATACATATTATTTTCACAGATATTGACGACGCAATAATAACGTGACCGTCAATGACTCTTGTCACTTTTGTTTTGTGTATTTCTAAGCATATTCCGTATAATATCGGATATCATAATAATTTCATTAGTAATCTTTTATGTACGCCAACACATACATCTTTCTCTTCCGAGGGCCCCCATACAAGACCTTTTCAGATGGGGGCCAAATGCATACATATCTATTTGTGGATCCTTGACTTGAATAAATGTGAGAACCATGCACTGTGCTTAGACTTCACGTGGTTAAAGGGATAGTTCAGATCTTTTGAACTTAAGTTGTATGAAATACTTGCCATTAATATAGTGGTTGCAAATGTATTAATTGATTGCCCGAGTCCCGTGGTGGGAGTTCTGCTCTGGTTTTAGTGAATATTAAGTAGTTCCGGTCATTTTGTGGGGGGGGCACTGGGGGGCCACGCAGTAAAAGTAAATTAATCCACAAAACGAACGTAATTTGTATTGTTGACCTTTCGTTCAACTTTGACCCCTCCATCACATCATGGAACTATTTTTTGGGCGTAAGTGATATGGACACAAAAAACATAGCTCTGGGTGATAGAGGGGTAAAAAAAGAACGAAAGTCGCACTATTTTTTTAGAAATAGGTCAACAATACAAAATGACGTTTAGTTTTATGGATTCATTTACTTTTACTGCGTGGCCCCCAGTGCCCCCCACAAAATGCCCGGAACTACTTGATATTTCACCAAAAGCAGAGCAGAACTCCCCACCGCGGGGATTCTGGCAATCAATGAATACAGTTGCAACCACTATATTAATGGCAAGTATTTCATACAACTTAAGTTCCTTTAAGGGAAAAGGTGCATATACCTCGGTGAGTTCACTGGAATCAGTCACGCGGATCCTTGTTGCCATAGTCGGGGGGGGCTTTTAGACGTGGTGCATGCTGAACGCATTTTTCATTTGGCCTTTTGTGTCGGAGAATCTCACCTGGGCTTTGGAGGGGGGGGGGGGGGGGCAGAGGGGGGGAGGGGGGGCAGAGGCCTGGCGCCTCTGACTGGAAGACAGTCTCTCTCTGTAACCTCATGCTCTCATTCACACACTGCATTCATGTGCAAATCAACCAAGCCCTATTGTTCAGACCCCCCCCTACGCACGCACAGTCACACACGCACACACTCACACAGCACTCACACACACGCACGCACGCACGCAACGCACGCACGCACGCACGCACAGCACGCACGCACACACACACGCACGCACGCACACACACACACTTTCAGATCGAGCAATAAATGTAATGCAGGGCTCAAGGTATTTATATCCCATATACCTTCCCGGGGTGGAAAGTAAGTATGATTCGATTAAAATATAATATTATGACGGCTTCTTTTACGGTTTTTTTTAGAGCAAGTTTTTAGGTGACACTCTCCACCTTTCTTTTACTTCTGTTCCCGTCTTAATTCAAGCGGAATACCACTGGGCACAGATCTATATATCTATAGATGCACCAAGTCTCTGTATACGTGTCTGTGTGTGTGTGTATACATACGTCTGTAATCCATGTAACTGGAGAACCGTTCACCTCGCGGACTTCAAATTGGAACACACGCTCGCTCCACACCACCGCAGGGAGTGTGCAGTGCCAACGGTCGTCCGAGTCCGTTGCATCGCCGGTTGTCACAAAAGGGCGCTCTGAGGCCCAGGCTCCTGACAGGGCCACAAATCCCCCCTAGATGTCCATATATGGAGCTGTTCTGACATCACAATAATGCGTGACCTTGACCTTTTTATTAACCAATTGATCACACACTGATCACCCCCCCACCCACGCCGGGCACTGTTCTAGTATTGATCAATAAGAAGAATATACAGTGTGCACACTGGGTGATGCTGAAAAAGCTCCTCTATATCAGTGGTTTTTTGTATCAAGGCCACAAAGTGACCATTTGCCCAATCGAATAATCTACAGCCTCTGGCGATTAATAATCGATTAATC